>NC_047506.1:10199049-10450298 GCF_902827115.2 Pseudochaenichthys georgianus | reverse complement strand
ACATTACATTACATTGCATTTAGCTGACGCTTTTATCCAAAGCGACTTACAATAAGTGTGTTCGACCAACAAAATACAAACTTGAAGAAAACAGAATCATATAAGTACATCAGGTTTCATAGAGCAAAAACATTTCAAGTGCTACTCAACTGGCTTTAGGTAAGCCAGTCCTTTATTAGTATATAAGTGCTTTGTTAATAGTTCCATTGCTCGAAGTGGAGTCGAAAGAGATGAGTTTTCATTCTGCGCCGGAAGGTGTGTAAGCTTTCTGCTGTCCTGATGTCAATGAGGAGCTCATTCCACCATTTTGGAGCCAGGATAGCAAACCCACGTGTTTTTGCTGATGGGAACTTGGGTCCCCTTCGCAGTGAGGGTGCAGCGAGTCGTTTGGCTGATGCAGAGCGGAGTGCATGTGCTGGGGTGTACGGTTTAACCATGTCCTGGATGTAGGAAGGGCCAGATCCATTCGCAGCATGGTACGCAAGTACCATTGTCTTGAAGTGGATTCTAGCAGTTACCGGAAGCCAGTGGAGGGAGCGGAGGAGCGGCGTGGTGTGGGAGAATTTAGGAAGGTTGAAGACCAGACGAGCCACTGCATTCTGGATGAGCTGCAGAGTTCGGATGGCACATGCAGGTAGACCAGCCAGGAGGGAGTTGCAGTAGTCTAGGCGTGAGATGACGAGAGCCTGGACCAGAACCTGCGTCGCTTTCCGGGTCAGCTGGGAACGTATCTTCCTGATGTTGTAAAGTGTGTATCTGCAGCAGCGGGTTGTAGCAGCTATGTTTGCAGTGAAGGACAGTTTTTTATCTAGGGTCACCCCCAGATTCCTTGCAGTCTGAGTCGGGGAAACAATAGAGGTGCCGATGTTGATTGTTAGGTCAAGAGTGGGACAATCTTTTCCCGGAAGGAAAAGCAGTTCAGTCTTGTCAAGGTTGAGCTTGAGGTGATGAGCAGACATCCACTGAGAGATGTCAGCTAGACAAGCAGAGATGCGTGCGACGACCTGGGTCTCTGAGCGGGGAAAGGACAGAATTAATTGGGTGTCGTCAGCGTAGCAGTGGTATGAAAAACCATGCGGGCTAATGACAGATCCGAGCGAGTTTGTGTACAAGGAGAAGAGGAGGGGACCAAGAACAGAGCCCTGAGGGACCCCTGTAGTTAATTGACAAGGGTCGGACTCCGACCCCCTCCAAGTTACCCTGTAGGTATGGTCTTTGAGGTATGCGGTGATGAGGGAAAGTGCAGAGCCTGAAACTCCAAGTTCTTGGAGAGTGCGAAGGAGGATCTGATGATTCACCGTGTCGAATGCAGGTCCAACAGGATGATGACAGAGAAGAGGGATGCTGCTTTAGCAGTGTGCAGTTCCTCAGTGACAGCAAGGAGGGCAGTTTCTGTGGAGTGACCTGCCTTGAAACCAGACTGGTGCGGATCCAGAAGGTTGTTCTGATGGAGATAACAGGAGAGTTGTTTAAAGACAGCGCGTTCAAGTATTTTAGACAGGAACGGGAATAGAGAGACAGGCCTGTAGTTTATAACATCAGACGGGTTGAGAGTGGGTTTCTTTACATTACATTACATTACATTACATTGCATTTAGCTGACGCTTTTATCCAAAGCGACTTACAATAAGTACATTCGACCAGGAAGACACAACCTTGAAGAAAACAGAATCATATAAGGACATCAGGTTTCATAGAGCCAAGTATTTCAAGTGCTACTCAACTGGCTATAGATAAGCCAGTTCTTTATTAGTATATAAGTGCTCTGTTAGCAGTTCTTTGTTAGTCATTCTATCGCTCGAAGTGGAGTCTTTAGGAGAGGGTTTACTCTTGCCTCCTTGAGACTGTTTGGAAAGTGACCAGAAGTTAGAGAAGTGTTGATGAAATGGGAGAGAAACGGTAGAATATCAGGAGTGATAGTCTGAAGGAGGTTTGAAGGGATAGGATCCAGAGGACAGGTGGTAGGGCGGGCAGAGGTAATGAGGGTAAGAACCTCACTTGGAGAGAGAGGGGAAAAGGAGGTCAGTGTGGAAGGAGGGTCTGGTGACCCATCGGTGAGTAAAGATGAGTCAGAAAAAGAAGAGCGAATATCATCAACCTTTTTTTCAAAGTGGTTAACAAAGTCGCTTGACAGAAGGGAGGAGGGGGAAGGGGCTTTGGGGGAGTCCAGGAGGGAGGAGAAGATGGAAAATAGTTTTTTGGGATTAGAATAGGAAGATTGGATCTTATCTTGAAAGAAAGTGCTTTTTGCCTGAGAGATCGAAGCAGAGAAAGAGGAGAGGAGAGCCTGATAGGTTAGGATGTCGTCTTGGTGTTTGGACTTCCACCGTTTCCGCTCTGCTGCCCGAAGGACGGTTCTATTAGCACGCAGTGCGTCATTTAGCCAGGGAGCAGGAGGGGACTGACGAGCCTGCCGAGATGTGAGAGGACAGAGAGAGTCCAGAGAGGATGAGAGAGTAGAGAGGAGAGTTTCCGCAGCAGAGTTTGGAGGTAGGAGTTGGAACGAGTCAGAGGAAGGGAGGGCTGAGAGCACCGATGAGGCAAAGGTAGAGGGGGAGAGGGAACGAAGGTTACGGCGGACAGGTGCAGGATGAGAAGAGATTAGTTTGTTATGTTTGGAAAGGGGTAGAGAGAATGAAATGAAGAAGTGATCGGATGTGTGGAGCGGGTTTACAGAGAGGTTAGAAGTAGTGCAGTTCCTTGAGAATATGAGATCAAGGACATTGCCAGCATTATGAGTTGGTGGGGATGGAGACAGTGAGAAAGCAAAGGCGGTTAACAGAGATGTTAGTTCGTCTATCTTCCCTGTCTGGAGGTTGAAGTCTCCGAGAAGTAAAGCGGGAGGACCAGTTTCAGGGGTGTGTGAGTGGAGATTATCTAATTCCTCCAAGAAGTCCCCCAAGGCGCCTGGTGGACGGTAGAGAACAACAATGGTAAATTGTATAGGATGGGTTACTGTGACGGCATGGAATTCAAAGGTGGAAGGAGTAAAGTTAGGTAGCTTGAAGAGGGAAAAGCTCCATTTGGGAGAGAGCAGGAGACCAGTGCCACCTCCTCTGCCAGTGGGTCTGGGTGTATGGGAGAAGGAATATGCTGTGGAGAGAGCTGCTGGGGTGGATGTGTTGGATGGAGTAATCTACGTCTCAGTGAGAGCAAGGAAATCCAGAGACTGCAGGGAAGCGTAGCCAGAGATGAATTCAGCCTTAGGAACAGCTGACTGGCAGTTCCACAGGCCGCCTGTAACTAGATGTTGGATGTCAGTGGAGCATGTGGGATAGACGAGAGCAAGCCAGTTATACCGATTAGGAGATATACGGGGCCAGTGATAATTGCGAGAAGACACATGAACAGGAATGGAGAAAATACACATGATTATAGCATGAGGGGCTAAACAACCAAATACAAATAAAACACCAGCAATACTTAGTTCAATCAAAGTAGGATGTGCCTCCTCTTTGCCACCCTCGTGACTCCAGCAGGACTCTATTGTCTTTGTCAGTCTTACTCCAGCAGGACTCTATTGTCTTCGTCTGTCTGACGCTCCAGGAAAGTGCTACCTAAAAAATGGACACCTGATTGCTGAGTTCTCACAGATGTAGGGCCACGTCCCTTTAATTAGTTAACTCTCTGCAGCTGGTGGCCCTCAAAAGGAAATCTAGACTGGCTCCCTCCTGAGTTGCTATAGTATCTTTTCAGTGGCCCAATGGTTTTACAATTACATTAAACCCTAAGTTATAAAGTTATGAGTTTAACCCTTAATACAGTTACACCTACTCAATAAAGCTCTTAGTATTCTACAAATGTTTAAATCAAAGTTAACCCTAGCAGTCAGTTAGTTCAGTTTTAAGGTTTCAGTCAAATTACTTGTCCCAAGTTTCTGCCTGACAGATACTGTAGCGGTTTTGAGATTTAAAATCACAATTTCAGTCAGATCAACTGCAGAGCATTTATACAGAGTACACACACTGAAACAGAGAAGTCTAAAGACAGAATGTTACTCACACAATTCTAGAAGTCACCAGTTGTTATCCTGTCAAAATCGAGTTGTACACTGGCCTCAGGCCTATGGGGTACCTGGGCCAGCAGCAGACTCTACCTCTGTATATGACAAACACACGAGGCAGAAATGTTAGCTGTTTGTAGCTCAACTGCAGGGTTTAATCTTCTTATTTGGAAACAATCCACAACAAAAGCATTTATCTATGCTCAGAAATACCCGTATGTTCGCTCACAGAGCATGCGCCCCTTAAGCCCCGCCCCCCGAGCTCCCACTCTCAGATGCGCGTTACTTCATAATGCAAGGATTAAGGAAAATAACTCTCAAAATGTTCATACTGGGTAGTTTATTATTAGTTAAAAAAAAATATCCAACAATTTACTGACCACTCTTTCCCAATGTAAGCCAATGGGAAAAAGTGTTTCCGGGCCCAGCAACCCATACAGAAGTGTAGTACCGCCGTTTGGCCACAACGAATATTTTCCTCAGAATCCGGCGTACTTCCTGGGCGCTTGGTTTGTGCACTTGCAGGGTTCTAGATCCTCCCGAGTGGTATCGACCTCTAGTGATCACTCAGTCCGCCACACAGTTGCAATGTAATACATTTTAATGACTTCTAAAGAGACTTCAACAATAACAAATATGGGGGTCACACTTTTATAACTTAACTTATTTTTTTAAGAATTAACTGGTTTAACCCTTTACATTTGCAAGCTCTTGTGGGGCCACAGAAAATGAAGTCACGGGCTGGATTTGGCCCCCGAGCCTTGAGTTTGACACCCCTGCTCTAAAGCAGCATCCGGTAAATCGTAATTTTAACTTGACTAGAGTTTACATTAAACAAATGTGCTTTAATGAGCACACATTGAGGTGAAGAGTGGTTAATGTGAGTTTAAAACGTAGTGCTTAGGCTTAAGCCTATATGACAAAAGACAAATAAGTTTGGATTTTACATTTGTAAACTTAAGTAAGTTTTCAAAAACAGTCACAGGCTGAACTGTCACACAAGTCTTATCTGTCAATATGGTTACATAAAATAAACACATGCAGATCCACATTCTGGCCAGGTTTAATGCTAGCTACTGATACAATCTTACTATAATGAGATGTTTGAGATAAAAACATCCTGCAGTCAAATATGGATGAATGAAGTGGTGTGAATATGTGCCTCATATTACATTTGTACATACTGTATAGGCTGTTGAGGGTGTCACTCAGGAATCCCCCGTCTCTCTGCCAATCATGGAGCTGCACGGGCTGCTGACTGAGGTGCGGGCCTGTGGTTGGGTGAGCAGACGGGGGAGGGCGGGAAGTGTGACGTGTACAATGTGCTGTGTTAGAAGTCAGGGTCAGTGTGTGTGAGGTTGAGCCTCAAGCTATACCCATCCGTAATCATCTGTGTAGAAGTCAGTTATTAAAGCCCAGTAACTTGAAGCTTGCCTCTCGACTCCTTCCTGTGAACGCTACATTGGTGTCAGAAGTGACTTGTCGAACGGAGGACGTCTATCCTGACGGGAGTTCGTAACTGCGTCACGAGCTAGCCGGTAAGCTAGCGGAGATGGAAAAGTTCAGCAAGATGGGAGTGAAGCAAGAAAATAGTGATGGAGAGGAAGATGGAGCATGCGGGTGGTCGAAGGACATGAGTGGAGAGTTCAGGAGTGCACAGGAGGCGAGAGAGCGCCTGAGAGAGTCGGCGGTGAAGATGGCTAGAGACGCGGGAATGTCGCCATCTTCAGCGCCATTTCACGCCATTTCCAAGCGGGATGTAAACAACAATGGCGGCGCCCAGCAACCAGTAGCAGCCGCCGCGTCCGTGAAGACACCCAAATACTCGGGTAAGGCAGACTGGGAGGCTTTCCATGCCCAATTTGAACTGCTTGCACATGCCGGGGGGTGGTCAATAGAGACTAAAGCACTACAGCTAGCTTTGTGCCTCACAGACGAGGCTCTTTCATGTCTGCTACTACTTAGCCCGGGGGACCGACTCACCTATGAAGCGTTAGCGGGGGCTTTGAAGAGGCGGTTTGGACAGTGTTTCCCACCAGAGCTGCTCCGGAACGAGTTGAGTAACCGCTGTAGAGAGTTTGGAGAGACGCTGCGTGCGCTGGCTAACGACGTAGAGAGCATGACGCGGCGGGCGTATGGGCACATGCCACCCGGAGTGCAGAGTGAGCTGGCACGTGACCAATTCGTCAGGGCTCTTCGCCCTGCGGACTTGAGGGTCGAGGTACAGCTGCAGCATCCACAGTCCTTGCAGGCGGCCTTGGAGATGGCTGTGGAGAGAGAGAAGGTGTGGAGTGGGGCTGCTAGGAGCAACGGAGGGCCGGCAGCACCGGCTGTGAGGAGCTGCAGGGAGGAGGAGAAGCCTGCATGGGTTACCGAGATGACTGAATTGATAAGGGCTGTTTCTCTGCAGCCAACAAGCAGACCAAGTACCAGGGTCTGCTGGGGGTGTGGTCAGCCAGGACATTTGGCCAGGGACTGCCCCAAGAGACACCGGACCCAGGGAAACGACGGGGGGCCCGCATAAAGGAGAAGATGCGGAACCAAGCCCGAGGACTCCTCAACCAAACCACAGCTGTAATGTCATCAACTCAGACATCCGAGGAAGGAGCCAGACAGCACAGCCGGGGGAGCCAGACTCTACGGCTTCCTGAAGAAGATGACAGCACATGCGGGGAGCATGTCGTCGCGGTGGGCCGTGCTGGTGGTGGGGAGTCCTGCTATGTCCCGGTCGACGGTCGCCGGCACTGGTGGACACAGGCTCTACAGTAATCCTGGTGAGAGCAGATGTGTTGCCCAGTGGGACTATGTTTGAGCCGACAGCGGTGCGTCTACGCACAGTCACAGGAGAGCTGGCGCCTATGAAAGGAAGAGGCATGCTGACTGTGGCGGTGGGGGGGAGTTGAAGTGCAGCACCCCGTGTGGATAGCGGATGTACAGGACCCGTGTATTCTGGGTTTGGACTTTTTGAAGGCGGCTGGCTGCCTCCTGGATCTTCAAGCAGGCACAGTGAGTTTCCAGGGGGGGCCTGTGATCACTATGACCCGTATCCACGACCCTGCTGAGCCTGCAGGGAGACCCTCTACACCCACCGTGAGTACCCTAGGAACGGAAGAAAACCCTCCCCCCTTTTCCGTATCCCCGGTGACGGCCGCTCGGGACAATTCCCCATCGGTCACCCCCGGACTGTGCCACCAGATAACAGCCCCCCCTCAGGTACCCCAGGCGGAGGTGGAAGAGGCTCAGTCTGCAGTATTGGAGGTGTGGAGGAAGAACTGTGGCGGCCTGAATCCCGAGCAGCAGGAGCAATTGGGGCAGATTCTGCTAGAGTTCCAGGGCAGTTTCGCCATGAAGGAGGAGGAGGTGGGCCGAACGCACCTTGTAGAACACGAGATCGATACCGGGGACTCGCGTCCCATCAAGTGTCGCCCGCGGTGACTCCCCCTTGCTCGTCAGCAGGCTTGCGACGAGGCAGTGCAGAGCATGCTGCAGGCAGACATCATCGAGCCCTCCGACAGCCATGGTCCCGAAGAAGACAGGTGGCTGGCGGCTGTGCTCAGACTACAGACCGGTGAACGGGGTCACCAAGAAGGACTCATACCCCCTTCCCCGCATCGATGAGTCCCTGGACCTGGTCGCAGGGTCGTCGTGGTTCTCTTCCTTGGATCTCCGCAGTGGGTATTACCAAGTTCCTCTGGCACCAGAGGCCAGACCAAAAACGGCTTTCTGCACCGGCCGGGGACTATGGCAGTTCAAGGTCCTCAGTTTTGGGCTGTGTAATGCCCCGGCCACCTTTGTGCGGTTGATGGACAGGGTGCTGTCTGGGATAACCCGCCAGCAGTGTTTGGTCTACCTGGACGACATCCTGGTGCATGGCAGCTCGTTTGAGGCGGCCCTGGGATCTCTAAGAGTGGTGCTGGAGAGGATCAGAGCCGCTGGTTTGAAGCTACATCCAGACAAGTGTCATTTCCTGCAGAGAGAGGTCACTTTCCTGGGCCACAAAGTGGGGGGTGAGGGCATCGGCACCCTACAAGAGAAAGTGCAGGCGGTCGCAGGCTGGCCAAATCCTCGCAACCAGAAACAGCTGAAGAGTTTCCTGGGCCTGGCCTCGTACTACAGAAAGTTTGTACGGGGTTTTGCTTGCACTGCCGCACCCCTGTTCCAGCTGCTGCAAAAGGACAGAGCTTTCCTGTGGTCTGAGCAATGTCAAGCAGCGTTTGACAGCCTTCGGCGTGCCTTGAGTGAAGCCCCGGTTCTCGCCCCAGCCAACCCCGGGCTGCCGTTCACCTTGGACACAGACGCTAGCGGCGTTGGGGTGGGCGGAGTGCTCTCCCAGACTACACCAGAGGGGGAGCGGGTGGTGGCATACTTCAGCCGGGCGTTCAACAAAGCAGAGCGACGATACTGCGTCACCCGCAGGGAACTTTTGGCAGTGGTGCTGTCCATCAGGCACTTTAAGTACTAGCTATGTGGGCAAGCGTTCATGGTGAGGACGGATCACTCTGCATTACAGTGGCTCATGACGTTCAAAGAGCCAGAAGGGCAGGTCGCCAGGTGGCTAGAAGAGCTCCAAGCTTTCGACTTCAGGGTGGAGCACCGGGCTGGGGTGCGGCACACCAATGCAGACGCTCTCTGCCGCCGCCCTTGTGCCGCCGGCGGATGCTACTACTGCGAGAAGAGAGAGACTCGGGAAAAGGAGCTGCTGGAGGAGGACATCGTCTGTGCGGCAGCGCGGAAAGTGGAAGAGGTTATCTGCCGGGAGCTCCAGACAGTGGACGTGGCCGAGTGGAAGCAACAGCAGGAGCTGGACGCCGTTCTACAGCCTGTACTGCAGTGGGTTGAGTCGCAGCATCGGCCACCGTGGGAGGAAGTGGCAGTGCTCTCCAAAGCAACCAAGGGGCTGTGGTCTCAGTTTGAGGCTCTACGTCTGTGTCAGGGCGTACTACAGCGGGCGTGGAAGGAGCCAGCAACGGGGGAGAAGAGGTGGCAAGTGGTGGTCCCGAGGGGTCTGCAAGAGGTCGTACTCAAGGCCATGCATGGAACGGCAGGCTCTGGGCTCTTCGTCAGGGCTGCTACTGGGGGCAGTGTCGGAGGGATGTCAAAGACTTTTGTCGCCGCTGTGATTTGTGTATGGCGCGGAAGGGCCCACCTGGTCGTTCCCATGCTCCGCTACAACAGTTTTCCGTGGGGGCTCCGATGGAGAGAGTAGCGGTTGATGTGGTGGGGCCTCTACCCTTGTCAAACAGGGGGAACCGCTACGTTCTCACGGCCATAGACTATTTCACAAAGTGGCCAGAGGCGTATGCTCTCCCTGACCAAGAAGCAGAGACAGTCGCAGATGCTTTGGTGGCCGGCATGTTCAGCCGTTTTGGAGTGCCGGAGACCCTGCACAGTGATCAGGGGAGAAATTTCGAGTCCCGGGTGTTCGCCTCCATGTGCTCACAGCTGGGCATGCACAAAACACGCACCTCCCCCTTGCGACCTCAGAGCGACGGACTAGTCGAGAGATTTCACCGCACCATGGGACAGCAGCTGGCCATCCTCACGTCTCAGCATCAGCGCGACTGGGACGAGCATCTGCCCCTCGTGCTCATGGCATGTCGTTCTGCAGTTCAGGAGTCCTCAGCCTGTTCTCCTGCCCTCCTCATGTTGGGGAGAGAGCTTCGAACCCCTGCTGTTTTGGCGTTTGGTCAGCCACCGGATTCCCTGGACACGCCTCCAGGGCCTGAGTACGCCAGGAGACTTCAGGACCGCCTTGATTCCGCTCACACTTTTGCCCGCGATCAGCAGAAAAGTGCTGGGGTGAGACAGAAGCGGAACTACGACACCAGGACAAGAGGGCAGCATTTCAGGGCCGGGGTGTTGGTTTGGGTCTACAGCCCACAACGGAAGAAAGGGCGGTGCCCAAAACTGGACAGTCAGTGGGTTGGTCCCTGCAGAGTACTGGAGAGGGTGGGGGAAGTGGTCTACAGGGTGCAGCTGCCGCCAAAGGGGAGAAAAGTGGTGCTCCACAGAGACAGGTTGGCTCCGTACAGAGGAGTCGCTTCTCCACAGGCTGAACCCCAAGGAACATCGGGGCCCACAGCCGTTCCCTCGACACCCCCACTCAGGTCCCCCGGCGAACAGAGTAGCAGTCCCCCATCAGGGACTGAGTGTCCCCTCATTGTTTCGCCGCCTGGGCCAGAACCGGCCACCCCTGTCCTCCTGACCCCAGTTCCCCTGCCGAGAAGGCAGGTACGACCCCCGGGTCGTTTCAGAGACTTTGTTTGGTAGTAAAGTAGAGTGAGACCCCTCGGTTCCTGTAGAGGGCAAGAATGCGCCCTGGTCTCATTGGAAGGGATGGTAGTCCACCCAGACCTTCCTAGTCAATGTACGGGAGTAATTATAGTGTTTGTGCTGAGTTTTTTTTGTTCCTCGTGGGCGAGGAATTTTGTAGTGGGGGGGTAGTGTAGCGACCCTGGTATAGGCTGTTGAGGGTGTCACTCAGGAATCCCCCGTCTCTCTGCCAATCATGGAGCTGCACGGGCTGCTGACTGAGGTGCGGGCCTGTGGTTGGGTGAGCAGACGGGGGAGGGCGGGAAGTGTGACGTGTACAATGTGTTATATAGGTGCTGTGTTAGAAGTCAGGGTCAGTGTGTGTGAGGTTGAGCCTCAAGCTATACCCATCCGTAATCATCTGTGTAGAAGTCAGTTATTAAAGCCTAGTAACTTGAAGCTTGCCTCTCGACTCCTTCCTGTGAACGCTACAATACCTTTAAACGGGCAATTTACGGATTGAATACGTGTACTCTGCTCACAGGTAATGAGGTTTACCATTCAACCAAAAGAGTTGTGACATGTGTTTTGTGGCTCTGTAAGAGCTTTCCAGAGTTTGGCAAGATATCCCTGATGATGTCATTGTGATTGAATCTGGTTATCTAATCCTGGGTTTAAGATTTACAATTGAACAGAAAGCCTGGTTTACAAATTGGAAGTGTGTTTTGAAGGAAGTTGGACATTAGGAGCAATTGTAAATGGGGGATACAGTTTTTTTTTGCATGACTAAAAAGTCTGGAAACTCTGCCTTTTTTGCCTCTTTATTCTGCCAGTCACACAAGTTTATGGATATGCATTTTTGCTGTATTCCCTTACCAAGCCCTCACAGTGAATCTAAAACAATGTGGTGAGAAGGCCATTGGAAATTAAACCACTGCAGAATAGCATTATTTGGAAAATCCAATGTTTAAGAATGTAATCTGTTCCATTTATATTTAATTTGATATTTATTTTATGATACTGACTGTGATTTGCACCGACCTTCAAAGAGCTAGCAAGTTTAACCCAACACTCAAATACAATATAAACAAAAATCAGTTAGTCAATGGATCTTGAGGACACACAAAGAGACAAACAAGCTGACAGCCGAGAATAGACAGAGCCCAGAGAGGAGGCGCTGGTCACAGCAGGAAGCCCAGACACACAGATTACCCCAGCCAGATAGAAAGATGCCCTTGTCCTCCACAGCAGCAGCCATAAACAAATGTTTTACCTTTCATCCTCCAGTGTTCTATGCTACCTGTTAACCTTTGACCTCTCACACATGATCTCCTGTATCCCGATCTCTGACCTATAACCTCTGGAGGTCATGGTCAGTGTCCTGATGTCTATCACTCAGTATCTGAAGTATTTTCTCTC
Organism: Pseudochaenichthys georgianus; assembly: GCF_902827115.2. Lineage (NCBI taxonomy): Eukaryota > Metazoa > Chordata > Actinopteri > Perciformes > Channichthyidae > Pseudochaenichthys > Pseudochaenichthys georgianus. The sequence continues at coordinate 10,438,624 of NC_047506.1, read as the reverse complement.
CTTCATGCTCAGATGGGGTATTCCTTAGAGTTTACTTTGCTTATGAGTTTGTTAAAAAAAAAAAAGCCCCACTAATCCCTAGTCCTTTTCCTGCTAAACCAAATCAGTCATCCAGGATTGCCTGGAAATGAGCAACACAACATGACAAGAAGACAGAGGGTTGAGAGGGGGGATTGTTTTTGATGCAGCGCTTACGCCTGTAATCTCAGCTAAGATTGAATCCAGATGTCGGGATGACGAGAAGTGGGAGGCAGGAGGAGAGGAGTTAAAGAAGCGGTACTAAAGGTAGATGAGGAGGAGGGGGGGGAAAAAGCAATGTGTAACCCCTGAGTGCCCTGCTTAAAGTCTTGAAAAGTATCCACATCTTTCCCTGAGAGAGATCAGCAACACCTCGTAAATCTGCACATTTTCCTGCTTTAATAACGTTGAAGTTCCACAACATGAAACTTTAGTTCCTTTGAAGATGAGATGCCACACCTCCCAGGAGTTTACCTTGTTTTCCTACTTTTTCTTTAATTCACGCCATCATGTTCCCTTTTTTGCCTTTTCTTGCCCTTCTGAGTCTTGTATCACTCACTTTACACAAGAGCAAATTCATATAAGGGCACCTCAATGTATTCGAGTGAGTGCTGCGACTTAAAGAGACTGCAGATGTGACATTTGCTTGTCCAGAGAGGAATGCGTTCGTGTCAGGGGTTTGATGGCTTGCTTTTCCATGGAAAACCCGCTGAAAAAGGTCACATGAATAATGTGAATCATCTCAGAATTAAAAAAGACCTCTTTAAAAAGTTTCTCAACGATAAGAGATCATTTAGGATATGTGTCGTGGCTTCCTTTCCTGTTTTTCTAACAAGCCACAAGACGACTTAAACAGACATTTTAACTTGTTTTCTTTCCTTTACATTACTTACTGTACAGTTGAATAGTTGCTTGGCCTCCGATGGTTTGGATGATATTATGCGATGTGTTTGCTCAAAATAAAATAACAAACTTTTACACATGCAACAAAGAGAAGAGGCCTTTGCAATAGCCAAAACAAATAGGCAAAACTCAAATAAAATAACAAACAACTTAGGTATTCTTTCTTGTTTTCCTTCTTTGTGAAGTCTTATATAACTTGAACACTTAAAGGGGAATTGAACGGTTAAAAACTGTGCCTCGACGGCCAACAGGTTGCCCATCACTGTCACTTTAGAGCCCAGGCGCCGTGGGAGTTGTAGTCTTTTATAGTGTGTTGACTACAGACGTCACAATTAGGTGGCCTTTCTTATCAAAACTAAATACTGGCTCTAACAATATCTTCATGTCAGCTGTAAACAGCACTGATGTAAATAAGGTACATTTTTGGAAAATGTTCTTTTAGCTGCTTCAGTTATAATGATAAAGTGCTTTTTCACTGTCCCACTGTCATGACTTGCTGGGACAGAACGTGTGTTTAACATCTTAATCCTATTAATAAACAAAAGCAAACTCAAAAAAGAACACCATTCACAGATTTTTTTTACAAACCATATAAAGTCATGCTTTACACAACATTTTAAAAGGAAACATACCAAATCAAACACCAAACAAATGCTGCTCTCTCAGGTGTGCAGGAAGTAAGGCCCAGGTGAGATTCCTGCCCAGGAGGAGCTCACTAAGGGTGCTTAATAGGCTGCTATGGCATGACTTTTTTTGAAAATAACTCAATAAATAGAGAGAAAGAGAGAGAGGCTGCAGAATGAAAAACAGAGATTGAGACATGCCATTGTTCCAGCACAAACAAAGCCATTAGCAGCAGACTGTTTATGACAGAAATAAATTAGGCTCTCAGTTTGAAAAAAAAACACTTGAACTACTTTATGGTATTTGGAGAAAGTACTGTCTCATTTTTTTATAGCCATGTAAATTCATGTTGTGCATCTTAAATATAAATAGTTGAACACAGCCGAGGATAAGGCTAGCATTAGGAAAGAATGCTTTCTCAAATAGCTGTTAATGTTATTGTTTTCCCAAGTGTCAATGTATCAGAGCAGCTGACTTTCTTTCCCATTTTGGAATGAGTCTCTTCATCGTGTGAATGCAATAAAGACCTCATGGACATTGTCTCGCAGAGAGGCTGTAAAACATGTATTGACAGTTATTGTTCACTCTCAAAGGAGACTTTATCGTGTTGCTCTCCAGGCCTCAGAAGGACAACAAACAAGCATCTGGCCACGGACAGTTTACAGCACTGAGCCACACCACAGCATTTCTGAAGCTGTGCTCACTGAAAGTCATCTGTAGATGTATAAAAGGTGGTCTCTGTCTTTTCTCTAAATGTTTGACTCACTTCCTTTCACTATGTGTAGAACACATTAGGGGGTATGGAAAGTGTCTTGTGAGGAGGTGAAATGTGTGTGGTTTGATGCAATTCCTGTTACTCAAACGTGTGAGTTGTGGTTAGATAGTTTTGAAGATTGGTCATAGATTTCAGAAAAACCCACATACATACACGAACACACGTACAAGACGAGCGTGTGGGAATGGGCTTCATGGGAGCACCAGGGAACATGCATTTAACTGTGGGCCAAGAAGGGACAAGCGTGAAATCTACCATGAAGGACCTTTACCCAGTCTGTATCACTCATCTGCTTCTGTATGTCATCTTTCACACTCACTCCTCTGTCTGTCTGCTCCTTTCTTTTAATTTTCTTTGCTGAAGTCCTCCCCCTATTTGCTTTTAGCTAGCAGGGAATGATGGTCTGTTCATCGTTCCACAACTTTGCTATCTATCTATCTATTTAATGGCATTTTTACCTACATTGAATCACTCAATCTGACAGCTTACTCAACCCTGAGGTGTTTTTCTGTGTGTGTGTGTGTGTGTGTGTGTGTGTGTGTGTGTGCGTGTGTGTGTGTGTGTGTGTGTGTGTGTGTGTGTGTGTGTGTGTGTGTGTGTGTGTGTGTGTGTGTGTGTGCGCGTGTGCGTGTGCATGTGCATACATACTAAAAAACACTTTAAGTCAGAGACATTAGGAGCTGCTTTGAGGACAATGTACTGCATATTAAACTAAGTTTGAATCACATGTGGGGAGAGATATATCAAAATAATATTTCTACATTCTCAGTAAAAATGTTGAGGATGATTGTTTAGATCGGTCAGAATGAAAATACACGTATATTACATATAACAAATACATTAACATGAACTGTAAATGCATAAACATGAACGTCGACCAGATTTTAGCTGATGATGTACGGGCTTTGGGAGTTTTGTTCCGCACTAAATCACATTTCACTCGACTCAACCCAGTCCCATATCTGACCTTATGAAACCTTGCAAAAAGCTGCACTCTCCTCCATGCCCCCCTGACTCCCACAAAGACAAGACTGATACCAAAACTTAATCGAGCTCTACACAATCTATAATTCCTACTTTACTGGATATGGTCAAAATACAGCTTTCAACCTAAATTTGCACAAATTCCAGTAAATTCCTCCGAGCGAACATCACATCTTTACGAGTCTGATGGATGGGCCAAATGTCTGGAGCAGGTATTCAGCCCGTTGTCAGCGGGGCAGATGCATAGTCCCTAAGTGCTGAGATCACAGTTGGCGCCTTGCAGGATGACACAACAGATACACAAACGCTGCACAGACACACACTCTCAGGGCTGTCCAGTAAATCAGGCAGCAGCCTCTGGATCACATCCAGAGCGAATGAGCTGAATTCTGACTCCCCAAAATCACCCAGTGGCTCTGCTGGAGAATAAGAGTGTGTACTTTGTTTATGTGTGTGCATGTGGAAGCAATATATGTTTGGGGGTTTGAGTGCAGTGTTGCGTGAGCAGGTGATCCATGGGGGTTTAAGCAGCTTTGGCTGTATGACAGAGATCCCTTTGGCAACCTTGAAGAGAAAGGAAGGCAGAGAACGATGAGGGTGAAAGATGCTTGCCTGGCTCCATTTTGTAAATGTAAAGGATCAAAGAGGCCTGTGTCGCAGGCGTCTAACCCCATTTCCTCCTCACCAGTCATTGCTCTCCCTTCATCCTCTGTCCCCTTTCTTCTCCATCTCCCTCTGCCATCTAAAAGAAGTAGACACCAGTAGAAATCTGTACTCTGCATTCACTTAACCTGTCTGAATGCATCAGTGGAGATGATGACTGTGTTTGAGTGTGTGTTTGTGTATGTGTGCATGCACTCCTAAAGGTCGAGATGTCATTACGTATTTTTCCCTTGTGTTTCTGTTTTTACCTTGATGTTTGGTTCAATGATCTCTGGGTCAGTACTGAAGAAATGAAAATAACCACCAATAAAAGTGTTTGCATCTGCAAAATTTCTAGTAAAAAAGTTCAGAGCAACCATATCCCTGCACTCCTTTGCTTTTTTTGTCCATATGGGCCACAAGGGGACTGATGGGAGGGTGATATATTTCCCATACAGGGACTCACAGAAGGAGGTGAAATGTAATGCAGGTTTTATGATGTTCAATTTGTGAAGAAAAGGATGCAGGTTAGTAAATAAAGCTGGATCTTTAAGTGCACACACTTAACTGTTTGTAGAAAAGTTGGTAAATAGGGCTTTGCAAAATGTGAGAAGAAAGAAAGCAAAAGAGTAGCTGGACACAGAGACCATTTATGTGAAGATGACATAATCACCTGTTGCCTCCACGAGCAGCCAACATCTGTGAAATGTATTAACTTTCTATCCCTCGCTCTCTTTTTCCATTCAGCTCACCACACATGCACAGACTCCATGTCATACAGGGATAGTATTGCTGCGGGTGAAGTGGGCATTTAGTTTTGATATTCACGCTGTTGTCAAAGTTAAGCAATTTAAGAAAAAGGCTCTCGAATTGAAAAGGTGGGACTGTGTGAACCATGTCTTAGACTAAAACCACAAACATGAACCTCATGGCTTGAGAGAGAAAAGTCATGAAATCTCCGAAATCATGACGTGTCATCCTCTGGGAACCATGAATATCTGTGAAGGAGATCTCCAAAGTCTGTGAAATGTATCCTCTATGGACAATAAAAAGTAGTCACAATATTTCATGGCAATCCATCAAATAGTTGTTAAGATATTTCAGTCTAGACCAGGGGTCGGCAACCCGCGGCCCATGGGCCGCATGCGGCCCTTTAAGCCCTCTGCTCTGGCTCCCTTGAGCTTAGACAAAAATATTTATATTTTGTTGCATGGTTGAAAATGTTTCGTATCTTGTATTTTGAGGTGATACTGTGACATAAATAAAAAACTAAACGGTTTTAATTAGGTCAACTAAAATATGCGTCACATCCTGCTACGGTCCCGCGCGAGCGCCTTTTCTTGGAGGCGAATAACCTGACCCCCGGCTCGATGAGCGAACTATGGATAAATAAAAAATAAGTACCGGAGGAACACAGGATTTAATTCTGTGTGGACAGAGTTATATGCTTTCACAGCAAACGATGCTGGGTTATCGGTATGTTTGATATGTAGAGAGAAGTTGTCAACGGTGGTGCAGCCTTTACGTATTGAGGAACAACAAGGGAGAGGAAGACAGCTGAAGATCTTCAGTCATAATTCAATGGGGTATGTAATTTATTTCAGAAAACACTTTTTGTTATATTCCATGGAATGCTCTTAACGTCCCGATAGCAATGAATATTAAATGCTTTGACAATAAATATATACAAAAATTAATCTCTGGAAGCCGTAGCGCTGTAAAAAGCACGACCAATCATCTGAGCCGGCCCGGCTAAAATAACTGGATGGCCTACCTGCCTGTCAGCCTTCCATCTGTGCACAAACTTATCTCGTGCCCTCATTGGTCATGTGCGCGTTCGTGTGTGTTGGAGGAGGGACTCTGTAAGAAAGTCTGAAGGAAGAGGCATATTTTATCCGGTTGTGTACTTTCAAATTCTAGCGCACTCGAGCTGGTTTCTCCATTCGTACCTACCCTACCTTTAACTCTTTTTAGCGTGCAGCTATATGTTTTATTTATTTCAAAGTGGGCCCATTTTAATAATATTTTTTTTCCCTTCAAATGTGCAGAGGACTCCCCAAGTGCTGTGTTTAATTTATTTTAAAGTAGGCCTGTGTATTATTTTGAATTCTCCTTATAAGAGTTCTTTGTTTCTTATTAGAGGTTAACAGTTTTATATCATGTAATAAATAGCCTAATAAATGCAAAAAAACCTGTAGTTTTTGTCTGATATAAAAACAAATGTTTTGCGGCTCCAGACAAAACAATTTTGGGAAAAAGGAGCAAAATGGCTCTTTTGGTCAAAAAGGTTGCAGACCCCTGGTCTAGACCAAAGTTGTGTATAGCCACGCAGACATCTATAGAGAACAGTTTTTATACCAACTGTCTGTTACACACAGAAATATGAACTCTTAAAGGGGACCTATCATGCAAAATGCACTTTTGTACGTCTTTTATACATGAATATGTGTCCCCGGTGTGTCAGGGAACTCACCAAGTGTCAGAAAACACAACCCTCTCTCTTTTCCTCCATACCCAAATCTCTAAAAACGGGGCTGCAACGGAGCTGATACAGATTTGAATTTGTCTGACGTCAGAAAAGGGGTGCTACGCCTATATGGGCAACTCTCCACCTATCAGGGGAATGGGGGGTTGGGCCACGGCCATTGCCGCTCGAAAGCGCTGGAGATGCTGTAGTACATATGCCAGGCCTGTAGGTGGCGCTGTAGTCAGCCACAAAAGCAGAGAAGAAGACTTCTCTCAGAATTAGCCCTTGCAAAAACAGGGCTGGAAAAGAGCAAATAGAGCTAAATGAGGCATGGCTAAAATGCATGATCTGTTTGGTATTTTTTATATAGGTATGGTCCTACAATATATTATTCAAATATAGCATGATAGGTCCACTTTAAGGTCAGAACACAAGAATTAGGTTAATCCAGTCTGTCAAAACACCCCTTTACGCTCACTGGATTTGGATTTGATGTTTCATTCATATCAAAAAGCTCAAAACATCACTCGAGCTCAGACAAAGACCCATTGTTCTCATGCCCGATCATCATCATCATCATAACAACATGAAATTAATCCTTGATCAAATCCTCCTGCTGCCTACACATGTGCCCATTAGATGAGAGTCACACCCACATGTCCTTATTGTAATCACTCATATGCTTTTAAAACAGTTGATTGACTAAAAACGGTCTTCTTTTCATTTATTTGAAAGCTGCTCAGTTTTCACAATGTATCTAAATGAGTAAATGTAAGTGAGTTATTCCTTCTGTAAAAATCATTCTGACTCAGCAGTGCGGTGCGTGGTGTGTAAGCGGTAGAGGCATCTGTTTCTGTTCTTTTTTACTAATTTAATTTATCCATCTTTTCATTTTAGTCATTGAGTTCAAGATGGAAACCATTTGAATCAGCATTAGTGATGTTGGCACTAAAGCTGAAACTGAAATGTTTCTTTTTCTTTCTTTCTTGCTCACTCGTTTTCGTTTTTTGTCCTGCAGTTGGTTTATATTATGACTGCATACCTCATGTGTGTTAAAACCATACAAAAAGACACTGACATGCTGAAAACAGTTAACTGCCCATACTGTCTACTCCTTTTCCCCTTCAGGTAGTGCATAACCTTTCTCAGAGTGCTCTCCTCTCCTCAGGCTCTCCTCTGGCCCAGCTGCCTCTCTGCTCTCTGGCCTGAGCTGCAGAGAAAGACCCTCAGAGCTCCAGGCATCCAGACGGCTCTCCTGGAGGTGCCACCCTCACCACAACCCAGCTCCATCTCTCTCTCCCTAACACACACTCACAACTTTCCAGCCAAACCAGAGCCACCCACAGTAGCACTCTTGTTAATCCGTGATGCTTTTTATATCATGTGTGCCAGTGGGCCATTTCACTCAGGGCTTTTTGACTACAAGCACTGCATGGAAAGAAGAGAAGTCTGTAAGTCTGCCTTGTTTTGGCTCGTCAGCTGAGAGCCACTCTAACCACTTTTACACATACTGATTCTACTGCTACTGTGTTGAGTTAAATACAAACTGAAATTAATCTGCATCAATTCTAGCCTTTCAGAGAGTAATATTAACATTCAGTATATGGCATATGCACACATATGTTATCAATCAGTCGGTCTTCTTCTCAGAAAGCAAAGGTTTCCACAGCAATTACACTGGAATCTCTAACAAAGTGCAGTTGAGCAGAACAGGGTTAACTTGCTGTTGACTCTTACCAGCTGTCAAATTACACTTTATTTACATTCAATTGTATCAAAAATGTCTAATTAGCTCACTGTTGCATATCAAATTTATTATTTTTCCATATTTGAAAAAACATTGTTGTGCGGTGGAAATCTCCAAACCTGACTGAGGGAAAACTACCTTGTTTTTAATGTGACCACCAGGTATTTTTGAGTTTCTCTAAAGGGGTTTTGAAACAGTTTTATAAGACCGAGTGTGAAGGAATTCCTCTGCCCTCAGAGGAGGATGTAATCCATCCAACTTGTGTAAAAATGTCAACATCACCATCATCGAAGCTTCAGGGATTTCACATGCCAACAGTAACTAGTATATTTTATAAGAAGTTTGGGCACTGAGATGAAGGAAACATCAGCTTCATTTAAAGGAATACATGAGAGTCAACAGTGCCAGTTGATGTACTGTGCAGTGTGTGATGATGGAGGACACATACCCAGCACACTGAGAGGTGCAGTACGCTGTAATGCCTTGGCCTCGCTGCAGGGCCTCATGCCAGCTCCGCTCTGTCTGCTGCCAAACAAGACCACAACATGGGCCTCTCTCTGCCTCAGCAGCAGGCCCTCCACTATTACAGCCTTGCATGGCTGACCCCAGGCCTACCAGCTGTTCACAGGCACCGTAAATCTCACTTTGGTGCTGTTGGTTTTTTTGTGACTGACCTCAGACCAGCTGAACTGTCACTGTCAATAAAAGACTTAACTTTACAGGACACTATGGGGAAGCTTGCATGCTACTATAATGATAACATCAGTGTGATTGTCCAAAGAGATTGCCTTTTTACTCATTGAGTTTATAAAGCAAATACCAGTCATTCACTGATCCCAATCAGTTTCTTTTCCTCTTCTTTTTATTGTCACATTGGGAATACAATTAAACAAAAAGACATCTATTAGTTGTTGCCTGAGAATTTTAGACATTAAAAATATGTTTATAAAGTGCTATTCTGAACATTGTTATGTGATAGCATATGATGTGCTGTGCATGATAACAGTGTAGCTTTTGGTTTTTGAGAGGAAGCTGATAATCACTTTCATTCAGGCTTTTCTCTTCTTGATTCAAACTCTCTGTGGTGGAGAAAATGACACTTCTTGTTTAGTGATAATCACAAACCGTGATGACACACAAACCAGTGTAGTGTCTGCCAGAGTGTTGGATCACACACACACATCAGGGCCTTTGTTGTGTGTATTGCATGTGCCATTTTTGACAAGATGAACTACGGACTTGGAGAGGCCGCTGCAAATAAGATATTTTTCAGCTTCCATACTATGTAAAAGTAACTAAATCACAACATATATTTTTTACCATGTCAGAAAACAGACATACATATAAGGAACGTTTTTTTATTATATGCATAACCAATGCATACATTTCTTATTTGTGCAGTTTTTATATGTTCTTGTGTTTGGGAATATAGAGGACTTTCCTCATACACAAGAAACAAAGCAAACATTTACAACAACAATCCATAAAGCCAAACAAAACATATTCATATTCAAAACGTGTAGTCGAAGTGTGGGATCAATAGTCAAGACAAACCAAAGTTGTGTTCATATTGAGCTTTTTATTTGAAAGCACATGTATTAGAGCTAAGTACATTTAGCAGAAAAACAGCATTGCAACTATGTCTTTGTACAAAAAACGAGACGATACAAAAATACTAATATTGAATTTGAATACAATTGTGGGTGTATTTTTTGAATGCATATTACAAACATAACTATTACAATCTACAATAGTTGATAGTTATCTAGATACAAAAATCTGTCAATCGATGCTTTTTAAGCAGCATTTTGTAAATAACACAGGTCTGTAATCATAGTGGATATATCTAAACATGTTAAGAAACAATATCTTACAGAGTTAATTTTAGTGATCTATACATTATTTATATATTTATAAAAAGAGTGAAAACGGTTTTGTGAAATAATAGGACGGACTATACGATGAAAAAGATGTGCAACATGGCGGAGTGTGTTGTTGGAGGAGGATCTGAGTAGGCTGTAAATAAAAAGGGTTTCTGTATGTGTACTGTACAACGGTTAGTGATTATACAGGACATGCTAAAAACACACACGGTTAAAGATGCTTCTCAGCAGAGAATACAAATAATAGATCCACAGTTTTTAGAACGCTCACCTGCTCTCTGACACACAGTGGCAAACACATGCACACAGACACATAGACACACACACACACACACAGACACACTTGGCACAGCTGACAGTGTGTTTCATTTGACACACACTTAGTTTATCATGAGGGGGTTTGTTTTCACAGGGCAAATCGCTCATACCTATGTACACACACATTCACACACACAAAAGATGTACATGTACAAGCACACCCACACAAACACAAGAGTCTATAGGACACACACATACCCACACACACACACATCGAGAGACAAACATCCATTGCCAATGAGTGATTGGGTGGGTGAGAGCCCCTCCCTTCCAGCAGAAAGAGCCCAAATCATCCCAAACAATGTGCCAGCTTAGCTGTAATTCATCACCCTCTTCGCATTGGTGACAGCCTGCACCGCTTCACTCTGTGCACCCATCCCCTTCCTGTTAAGGAAGCCAAACAGATGGCCCCAACACCAGGAAGTGGCATGGCACAGCCACGCCTCTTTTACAGGTGCTGGGAGGCTGTGAGATCTGCCTCCCTCCTTCCACAGAAAATATTCCCCCTTTACTACATCTAACTCTCAAGAAATGCAACATCCCGGGTTTGGGCCGCTCTAAGAGTCCTCTACAAAAAACTTGATGTGCTGATCTTGGGACAGTTGTGTTGGAGGGCTTCAGTTCCTAATGCTAAAACAAAGTGTATTCAGATAAGGATGTCTTGCTTATCAGTAAGATAAAAGGCAGTCAAATAACTGCTTTGAAACCTGTTAAAAAGGTCGGTATATGACCCTTGCTATGCTAACTCTATCCTGGCTAAGCATGGTGAAACCACCACGCCGGGCTCTGTCGGATTCTCGGAGTCAATTCCTCAGTTTCATGTGCGTCAGCATCATCAAGTTTTTTTTCTCAGTGAGACATCTCAGGCAGCAAGTGGTGATAATGGACAATGGACTTAAAAACAGTGCTATAAGTTATATTTTTCTATACTGTTAATATTTCTATGCTGCTAGTTATTGCAGTAATATCCTTCCCATAGCTAAGGAAGTTGTTGTCATACGGCGTTCCAAGGCCACAGAGAGTTCAGAGAGGATGCATCACTCGAAATCCCTCTCTCCCTAGGCAGGGGGTTTGTCATTTTTTGTGTGTCTTTACTTCATTTGTTATTCTTCAAAAGTGTTTTCCCTTTATGTGGTTACACTTCCATCAACCCTCCACACCCTCAGCTCTGCCTGTCAATTTCTCAATTAAATGTGTCTTTTAGTCTTCCAAATCTTTTCTGTTTGTGCTCAAAACGATGGGCTCAAATGTTGATTAGTAGTTAACATAATAGTAAATAATGAGTCTGGATAGTGAGAGTGGACTCTGCTGTGCAAATCTCAAATCTGACACCCTTATCCACAAAGTGCCTTGCTGGACACTGCAAAAGGGAGGAGGGTGTCGTTGGAGGAGCAGCTACAGTCTCTCATCGCTACATTCTACTGTCCGATGGGAAGAGCAGCGATGTGATTGGCTCCTCAGTAACAGGAAGAAGTCGAGGCCACTCTCACACCATGTTGTGGTGATTGTTCCTCTCAATGATGTCGGACGATTGGAGCAGCTCCTTCTTGATGGGGGAGGGCGGAGGCGTGGCGGGCTTCACTCTGGGCTTAAACAGGTCTGACACATAGAACACCTGGTGGACACAGAGGGAGACAGGGTGAGGACAGGAAACAGAGACCACATGGGACTCATAACATAAGGAAGGATACAAGTTTCCTCACTAAATAAAGATGGGATTTCTTAGCCAAAACTAAATATGGAGATTATTTGGCTGGTCATGTATCATTTTGAAGTTCAGTTTTAATGCAAATGTACCACATTGCATGCCAGCAAAGTCATTTAGATAGAACATGTTAAACTAACCTCAGATGATTTGACTAAACCAGACAGCTGCCATGGCAATGCTACTAGATAACATCAAAATGTCTACTTAGCTTGTAGCCCTGGCTCAAACAAAAAACAAATCTAATGTAATTGTGCAAGTGAAAATGTGATTAATTTAATAGCAGATGTAAAATGCACATTTTATTTGGACCTGGAAGCAGTTTGGAAATAAAACGCGGGTCTGAACAGGGCTAGTGTTAATACACTGTAAGCTGGCGAGAAGCATAAAAGGAAGGGTTGCATTACTTCATGATGCCATGATGAGAAACTCCCTTAACCTCCCTCCTCCACACTTTGAAAAATCCTACTTTAGCTGCACGGAGTAATGTGGCTGAAGGACGTTATGTTAGTAAAGCTCACCCTAAACTGACATTCAGATATAGTAGCCCAATCTTTTATTAAATGATGCCAGGGGTGAATTTCCCCGTTCACATCATCTCTGAGGTCAGTCTGGCAGCAAAGGATGTAAGAAAAAAAAAAAAAGGCAGAAAGGAAATCTCTTCCTGAGGTCCTGATGACATCATATGTCAAACAGGAAAATGGGCAAGGGCGTACAGGAAGTGGGACCATGGAAACTACTGTCCACTGTAAGAGTGGATTACCGTTTCCGCTCACAAGGGTCTTGGGTCAATCATGAGCAACAGCCGATTAAGCTACACACACACACACACACACACACACACACACACACACACACACACACACACACACACACACAATTGGCGGGGGCAGCTTTTCCTTCCGTGCTGCCAGTGGAGTCCGAGTCTGTGCCAGGGAGACAAGGGCCGAGGGGGGAAGCTGCCATTCAACACTGAACTCTGAGAAAGAGTGCCTATCATGCACACTAGGAAAACAATATGGATAACCGTCATATGGGAAATTCATATTTAAGTTTGGCCATGTTTCGACATGCAGTCAATTATCTTTTTGTATGACAAAGACCGTCTTATTCCGAGTGGTGGGCTCAACACAAAGACATTCTCTTTTTACAGCTTGACATTTACTGACCATAAAATGACCTTCACTGGTGACCTTTGACTGATGGATGACATCACTAACGTATAGATATCTTCATAACACACAGCTGCCTTCAGAGTTAGAGAAAAGGGCTCTTTGTCTGTATGGCCATCAGTTTGCGCAGTGTCTTCAGTGCATCATTATATGGTATATTATGTATGATAGGGGAGTGTGGAGGGATGTGATGTTATTATCTCTGGGAATAACCCGAGTCGTCATGGGAAATATTTTAGGCTCGTTTCCCATCAGGAGGCTCAGCGTCCAACCACAGCGGGCCTTGTTGTCGTGTCAACCGACCTCCAACCTATCGCCCCTGAACCTGCCATGGTGGAAAGCTTATCACGACTTCACCACTTCCTGTGCCTGCCACACACACACACACACACACACACACACACACACACACACACACACACACACACACACACACACACACACACACACACACACACACACACACACACACACACACACACACACACACACACACACACACACACACACACACACACACACACACACACACACACACACACACACACACACACACACACACACAGAGAGCGAGAGAGCGTCCGGACCTTTTGTGTTGAAAGCTGCGGACTCAGCAGTTAGGCTCATAATACAGGAAAAAAGCAGATTCTTTAAAGGCATGTATATAAATGTATGGATGTGTGTGTGCATGCGTGTTTTTTTTACCTCCAATTGTGTGTCTTTAACCACTATTGAAATGTCAAGCCTGTCACATAAAGATGGTAAGTCCCGCAGGAAGTGAGTGTACTCATTTGCAGGAACTGTGAAAGTCTAAAAAACCACTGCATTACTCACTAGACCCCATCTGCCTCATGTCAAAAGATAAAACTGAAATGTTCTGCACGCACTTGAAACTATTTATATTTTTGCAGCCATCCCGACAATAAGTCAGTAAATGTATTCAAATTAACAGATGTAAGTTAGAGGATGGTACTGAATAAGATATAATGATGACTATACTTATAATGTGTGCAATAATTGTTCAATTGTGCAATACTCAAATACTTATCAAATTCTAACATTAGTGTAAACATATTAAGTCTCTTACTATATCCTTGGATAAATAAAAAAAATAACTTTGCTAGGGTAGATTAAATTAAATTTAGAAACTTGTGTGTGGAGGGATAAAATATGACTTCCTGCTTCAGTTCAATGACCACTCAGACGCTGCTTTTAATATTTAAGACCCTGAGTATTTACAGCATGTCCTTGTGAGTTTAAATCAGAGTGACTCCTGACCTGTACTCCTACAATGTCTGACCCAACTCTTCTCCATTGTGAATATGAACCTCGAAAAACGCTGCCCTAGCTTTCTCTCTCACAGCTGCTTCCTGCTGGATTCGGTCCTCTCGACCTTCATTACCACACATGTTGAGAAGGAGGTCACTGCGTCTGATAGGAAGTGCCAGGTAGGACAGACTGACCACTTCCTGTTTTGGTTCCTAATTTTTTGGGATCATGATTATGGACCACAGCCCTAAACACATCTGGGCGCGATGGACTCCAAACAAACATTTATCTACACATTCTTTATAAATCTTGAGTTCGACCACCCATCTTTAACTATGACGACAGACAAATGGTTTAAAGCTGCAATTGATTTACAAAGACACAGCCGCCACTACAAATAAATGTGTTCATTCTCACCCCAGGTTTGTTTTGTTCATTTACTGGCACTCAAGGGGGGGGCTCTGGGAATAAAGAGGTAACTGTAGTCTAGGGAAACCTTCGAAAGCTAAGACAATTAAGTCCAAGATCAACATGACATTCTAAGTCTCTTGCGAATACAGAAATATATTTGAAAAGGAAGACACTTTTCCACAAGGCCATGTAACCCACCATGTTACATTCAGAACAATTGTTCACAATCACTCACTTGGGACTGACGTGCAGACCCACCAATTTGACTACCGTGTTCTTTTGTTTTCCAAATCAGACCTTTCTTTGTATTGAAGTGCACTGTGAGTGAGTGCCCTCGCCATTATATGCACAAACTCAGATCCATGGACCACATTACCCAAGCTGCTTCGGGGTTTTTAAATATTAAATGCTTTATAAATGCATTTCATGAGAGGACAAATTCTCCAATAACAGAGCTGCTACTGCAACTCATTTGTTAGTTCAAGTAAATATAGTATATCCAAGCAAAATCATTTAAGACTGTTAGCGCTCTTAACATCTAAGAGACATGACTTTAGAGTGTAAACTCAGTCTTTTATCCTTGCACTTCAAACTTAACGAGAACAAGAATAACGACTGTCCACATGTTAACTTAAGATCTAAGGATGCTAACACTTGAGGACTTTCTGCTGGCTTCTCCAAAGCCCACAGGCTTCATACGTCCTCTGTCGGCCTCCACTCATCTCCTGTCAGCTTCTTTCTGCTCTGCTGCTTATTGAGAGACTGACACAGCCGGGTTTAAGCATTCACAGATGTGTGTTTCTACCAAGACTGGGCAAATCAGACCGGGCCTCAAGGATTGTTAAACTAACCTCAGCGCCTTAATCGGCAGGGGTTTAAAAATGAGTGTGCATGCGCATGTGTATTATTAATATATATATATATATATGTGTATGCAAGTGGATACAAAAAGTGTTTTTGTGTGTTTTAAGATGTCTCTCTGAGGGTAGTGGGATAGCTGAGTTGGATTAAACCCACGCAAATCCTGAGCCAAGATGTAGACAAGGCTCTTCTCTCATGTCACTGCTCTCCCTACACTCCTCCAGCCAGTTCTGCCCATTTAGAAGTCAAGCTCATATGTTGAGGATATTTATGAAACATTCTTCCCCCTTTTTTTTTTATCCTTGTCAAAGCTGATGTCATCCAGGAGCGCCTTCCAGCTGGAGGAGTGATGATTTTGCCAGAGCATTACGTTCTATTGTTACTTGCTGATTTCTACTTAGGGTTCATTTTGGATCATGGATTCAAAGGACCCTGGTGTGCTCTGTGTGTGTGTGTGTGTGTGTGTGTGTGTGTGTGTGTGTGTGTGTGTGTGTGTGTGTGTGTGTGTGTGTGTGTGTGTGTGTGTGTGTGTGTGTGTGTGTGTGTGTGTGTGTGTGTGTGTGTGTGTGTGTGTGATTACATTTTGGCAGTGCCAAGGTCTGCCTAGGCGCCACAACTACAGTCTTGCTGAATTTTATGAACCTAATCCTTTCCACGTTCATGATTTGGATCGTGTAGAAAGGTAAGGCTTGTTTGAGTCTGCCTGTGTGCAAGTGTGTGTGTGTCTTTCCATACGTTTCCCAGAGGCAGCAGAGTTAGGCAGGGGCCTGCTGGGCTGATAGAACCAGAGCCGCCAAATAAAAAAAAACAAAATAATTAACAGCCTCATTCCTGTTTCAAAGGCTAATCCTCTCTCTCGCTCTCTTTTTACACTCCCTCTACTTTCCTCTTGACCCAAATTCAATTTTCCTTCGTTCCATGTAGCTTAGTGTAATGATGAGGGTTACGAAAATCATCTGGCGACTGCCGTCACGATGTCAGAGGAGTAGTGAAGAGAGTATGGCATTTTTTCACACACACGCACGCACACACACACACACACACACACACACACACACACACACACACACACACACACACACACACACACACACACACACACACACACACACGCTTGACTCCAAGCAATGTGTTATTCATTAAAGGGAATCAGATTCTCCTCACTTCACTGCCTACAGAGAGGAGAAAAGTGAAAGAAGGAGCTTCTTGGAGTCAAGGTTTATTTAAAGGTTGGTGCGCCTGCAGGATCCCCAGGCAATTATAGAAAGGATTTAAATTGCAAAAAGATGTAAGCATTCATGCTTTGCACTCATATCATGTTTTCATGCAGTTTGCTGGTTAAGCTAGTGTGTTTCGAGTGACATGTGTGCACTCACTATGCAGTAGGCCACCAGGGCTCCCTGCACAAAGCCTGCCAGGACATCGGTCGGGTGGTGCTTGTGGTCGGAGACGCGTGACAGGCCGGTGTAAAAGGCCATCATCAACAGGGTGAACTGCAGCAGGGGGCGGAGGAGACGAGCGCCGCGCCAGGAAAACCTTGAATGGAGATAGAACTGTGAAGAGAGAGAGAGAGAGAGAGAGAGAGAGAGAGAGAGAGAGAGAGAGAGAGAGAGAGAGAGAGAGAGAGAGAGAGAGAGAAAGAAAGAGATATTGTTATTTATTTTGTCTTCATACAGAGTTCAATATGCAACATTTGTGTGTAACTTGTACATTTCCTCTCTGCGGGACTAATAAAGGTATTCTGATAACAAGCTCTGAGTCTCTGACATACAAACCCTTTAACTAAGAGTTCAAAAGATGCAAAGTTCCACATCATGTAACTGATGGTGCTGGGCTGGACACCTGCAGCATGTGTGTTAGTGTATTATTACTGTCTGAGAGGTCTAGACCAAATCAAAGTAGGCAGGCTGGCCAGAACCGCAGAAAAACCCTCTCTTCCACATCACACACACACTTGACTGCCTGAGACCCGGACATGATTCATGGTTTTACATCCCAGCTGTAAAAACAACACAACCACAGAGAGCCAGTGGAATACACACACACAGACACAACGGAACACACACACACACACACACACACACACACACACACACACACACACACACACACACACACACACACACACACACACACACACACACACACACACACACACACACACACACACACACACACACACACACACACACACACACACACACACACACACACACACACACACACACACACACACACACACACACACACACATTTCCAACCATGAATGTTTCAGCACTGTTGGGATGCACTGTCTACCCTCGATGAGAGTAAATAGAAGACAAAGCGGATGCACCTCCAACCCAGCCAGCCGCCATGAACCATCTCCTGGGTGGAGATAAAGACCGAGCCGAGTCTAAACAGGAACAAGTAGGTCCAAGGCCACTTACTGTACAGTCACTCCTAAAACTTCAAATACATTCACACCACCCTTTCTCTTTATATCCACATACACGTGCAGTGGTGAGATCAGCACAGGTCCCTCAGACATCCTGTGTTTCAGCACCACTCGTACCCTCAACTTCCTGTCCTTTACACCCAGAGACAGAGGGCTTAGGAGGGGCCGGCCTCAGCCAAGGTCTACCCAGACCACACCTCAAAGCCTGTGTGTTATAATCAGCTAAGATAACAATACCTACAGACAGCCGCAGTGCCTCCCAGCAACCCCGTCCACTACGAGCCCCTGAAGGTGTGGACGTAAAGCTCCCTCACACTTCCTCTACGACACCATCATTGTTCTTCTCCTAACGGAAGCAGAGGAAGCGATCCCTCCCATCCCTTACAGTTCTCTCCTCCCTGGCAGGGATGTTTAGACTTCAGGCTTCCTTCTCAGCGTTTCTCAGGTAACGGGCAAGGAGTACCGATAAGTACTTTTGTCTGACGTCTTGCAGTCATGAATGCAACGTCCGAACAGCCTCCACACAACACCCTAAACCTCTCAGCTTAAGCAAACGTTGGTGGCGGTTGGAGGAGAAGGGCTCAGCCAAAAGAAAGAGTTACAACCTGCGTAATATGGCCATATCTGACTGAAGGGTAAACCCAAACAACCTGTTCATGAGCACATGACGTCATGTTAACCGATACAGACGGTACATGACCTTCTAGAATCTTGAAATTGATTATATTCCCCTCTATAATCTGTCCCAGACACAAATAGACCCCTCTGACCCTAGCTGTCCTCCCATACATTAGTTTTGTGTGTCTCAAATAGTTAGATCTGAGAAAACAACAATGAAACACAACAATAAAACGAGTCCCAGAAGATTCCCACGACAGATGGAGACAAGAGCGACACAAAGTCTGGTGGTTTCTAAAGGAATCCAGCTCCTTCCAGTAAGATCTTCTCCCTCTGTCTTTCTCGCGCTGACTCAGCGTTCAATAAAAGAAAACGCACAACAAAGTGCGAAAGAACGAGTTTGAGGGCTTGATTTACACGCCAAGCCCCTTCCCATGCCGGTTCACACCAGGCTGTGAGACAAAAGCATAGCTGTGGTTAAGACCACTTCACAAACAAACATATTGGTTGTTTCTTTACAAACGACATGTTATCCCCTCGGTGACAGTCGGCTCTGAAGGCACACATAACCCACAGAATGATCCCAGCTATTTGTATCTGGATCGTTGTGTTCACATTAGACAAAACAAAAGATAGCTCAGTCGGCCAATGAATGCACACAGGCTTCTTCCCCTTGGCTGTGGTGTATCTGTACAGCGTGCCGTGCTGTCTGCGGCAGTTATCAGTGTGCCGTCTTGGAAATGTAAGCACAAAACCACATCAGTCACACTCGCAGCACTCAGACGCACTTGGCAGGAAATGAAGTGCTTCAAAATCAAAGAGTGACAATTAGTAGATAACTGGGGGGCTGTGAGTGGGAGACTGAGGTGATAGCCAGTGTGGAAATGACACTTTCCCCCGGTGAAAAAACAAGGGCCGATGGGGAGGGAAAGCATCACAGAAAGATAATGCTTTTTTCTTTTTAATCTAGTGCAGAAATTCCGATTTATTTTTAATTTGTCCAATATCTGATTTAGATTGCTGTGTCATTTAAAGTATCAATTTGACATTTTGAGGAATACACACATTTGCATTCATCTAAATGTTCTATGTCATGTATCCTCATCTATCAATTGAACTTGCAGTCATTTGTTGTCCTTATATTATATTTATTTGGCTTCAGAATTAGAATCATATGTTGTTGTGGACACATCACCAACACAAATATACTTTTTTAAGCACATCTCAACAGAGAGGGAGATTCTATAATTGAAAATGTGATGTCACATGACGTTCAGCTTGGAGTAAACAACAAATGCCACAGATTCCTTTTTCCACCAGGAATGCCTCAACTGTGGGCTTTGTTTCAGGATGGTTTAGTATTCCAAAACATCCACTACAAACCTAACATCCTCTCTTCTCGCTTTCTGTTGCGCTGTTTGCACCAACCTCCTCTGGCTGTGGTCTTGAGCTTGCCACAGCTGGAACATTGGTCTCTGACTAGTGTGTCCCTCTGTGGTCTGGAAGCATCACATGTCCATTCCCTCTCTGCTTTTCCACTTGCTTTTAATTCATTTCCCTCCCTGGTCCAGAGTGCAGCTGTAGGTTCACCAAGAGGCTGGGAAATACCCACAGCAAGCTCTTAGTCCATGACAATACACTACATCAGAACTTCAACTCTCAGCCCACCGTGAGAACCGAGGACACCAAGGTTGAGTCAGCCAGACCCAAAACATTGAATATGTTCCCCTTAGAGGAAGAGGGGGAGGATGATTGGGGCACTGTGAGATGGCAATTCTCTGTGTATGTGTAATTAGAAATGCATCTTGGGTGCTAAGCCCTGCCAGACACCCACAACAGGAGTGAGAGGGAGAGACTGAGGGAAATGGGAGAGGACAGGAAGTGCAAACGCAGCTGCTCTGAATAAAACAGGTGGAGTGCATCCATCCAGCTCTCAGAGGAGGAAAAAAGGAGAATAAAACTCTTTATAAACCCAGTGAGGAGAAGTGGATAAGAACAATGCCTTGCTTTTTCTTCAGGCGTTAAATCCCTAAATCACTGCCCTGCCTTCTTTCCATAACTCCCTCCACAATCTGTAAGCCACTGTTTCTGCTGCTCTAAGCATGTGTGTGCTTGCAAGAATGTGAGTGTGTTGGGATTCATGTGGAATAGATTTGAATAGTTACTTACAGCCAGGTAGAGCATGGTAAACATTGAAAATGAGGCATGTCCCGAGAAGAAGGATTTTCTGTTGAGAGAAAGATATCTTTAGTTAGTTTTTCCAATTCTAGGAGTATTTTTCAATACACAATAACTAATGTATGTTGTGTATGTATTTGGTGTTAACACACACCTGGCCTCCTGTACATCGCTCTCGTCACCAGTGCAGGTATAGTTGGTGATGTATCCCATAGAACAATCGATGGTGGAGAAATCTGGTTTACAAACATCTAAGAAGTGTGGCCTCATACGGCCCACTGACACCTTGGCAATGTCTGTAAATGACTGGCTGACGGCACATCCAAAGAGAAACACGCCCATCTGCAAGACGGCACAATAATATTAGACAAGATATCAATATAGCTAAGCCTTGTTGGAAGGACATGTGAGATTGTCTGTTCTTACATGGTACATGTGCAGTTTACTGTGATAGCGGTTTACAGCTCATAGTTTATAATCATTTCTGTAAAAATGTGTCCTTGATTTTAGACAGTGGTAAACATGAGCAATTTCAACAGTCAGTGTTGCTTTAATGACAGCTATTGCTAACAAATTCCTGAAAAAAAAAAAAAAAACTGTAACAAGCAGGCTAATTAAGCTAATGTTAGCACCTCAAATTGTTTGGAAACTATCTGGCAGATTTGTTCATGCTTCAAGCTTAGCCATTTTAACATTGTACGGTTCAGTAAAAGGCATTTATTAAAATAGATTTAAAAAGCACAATTCTTCATGGCTGACCTGCTTGTAGAGGGCTGCGACGTAGGGGTTTCCGACAAAAGACTTGGTTCCCTCGTGAAGTTGGTGAATCCTGAAGCATTCTCCAATAACAATCTAAAAGAAAGGATCGTTTTTAGATAAAAACAAACGGCACAGATCACAAACACAAGAACAATTCTAGCTTTTTTAACGTCTGAATCTTATAGTTTTACAGTAGGTTTACAGACTTATCACCATGCATTAAACATGAACAAGTTTGAGTGTTTATTCAGCAGGAACATCTAATTTCATTCCAGGGTGAAGTCACAGATTGAAGGGATGTGGAAAGGACAGACAGACAGGGAGAATGAGTGATTCACACAAACACAAACAAGTAGAATGAGCATGGCCTGCCTTTCCCTCGGGCAGTTTTGATGTGATATGAAAGTATTAATGAGTGGTTATCAATGCTCAATGATATGCTTTTTATGTGGGACATGAAGGATAATGACACAGTGAAGGCAAAGGAAAAGGAAAACATGAAAACACAGGTTCTAGACTGGGTTAATATCCCAGTCCGATTGACCTGACTTTGATAAAAAAGAGGATTTATTTCAGGGCAATGGTCTGCTTGAGTAGGCTAACCTGAATCTTGTGGTATTCAAGCCAGAAGGTTTTATGTCGTGTTGGGGCCCAGGGTAAGACCTCCTCTACACTGAGGGGGCTTACACCAAGCCAACCCCCAGGGCACGTAGATGTCAATCATATCTGTACCTCCTGGGGTATCTGACTGACGGACGGGCTGCTCTCCACCGCTAACCACATCTCCCTTTCCTTCTCCTTCCCACACAAGGCTCCAGTCTTCGGCCTACATTCTCTCAGGAAAATATTTACCTGCCTATCTCTAAGCCAGCTGACACTCAGTGCTCTTAATGCAAATAGCATTAAGACTTTTAATGTGTACACATCTACAGGATCAGCCTTTTCCCAGGCACCACCAAGTTAATACAGTTACATAATGTTTGCGTATTTACATCTATTGTTTGTGTGCTGTTAGGCTTGATAAACACATTTATCCTGCCTATTGGGTGGTCAGCTGGCAGGCTTAGAGCCAGAACAAACAAACATAGTGTCGCATTAGTGTGTGTGTGTGGGTGTGTGTGTGTGTGTGTGTGTGTGTGTGTGTGTGTGTGTGTGTGTGTGTGTGTGTGTGTGTGTGTGTGTGTGTGTGTGTGTGTGTGTGTGTGTGTGTGTGTGTGTGTGTGTGTGTGTGTGTGTGTGTGTGTGTGTGTGTGTGTGTGTGTGTGTGTGTGTGTGTGTGTGTGTGTGTGTGCTATTGTCAATGGATTGTTTTTGATCTAAGCTTGAGATTAAAACTACAGGAGGCTGATACAGGGCAGAGAAGTTTATTTGGGTTGTCGCCATTTGCATTCAAACCTCTCCGCCCCTTCTTCATCTCCCTGGCTTGGGTTATTGGTATGTGGCGAGTTTATCTTAGTGCAGACAGAGCCTGTCATAAATACTGCAGAACTTTCTGATCAGAGGAGAGGGCTCAATAGACGCCTGGAGGGTATATTTTGTTCGGCGATAGATCTG
This sequence comes from Pseudochaenichthys georgianus, assembly GCF_902827115.2. Taxonomy (NCBI): domain Eukaryota; kingdom Metazoa; phylum Chordata; class Actinopteri; order Perciformes; family Channichthyidae; genus Pseudochaenichthys; species Pseudochaenichthys georgianus. The sequence continues at coordinate 10,415,299 of NC_047506.1, read as the reverse complement.
CTTATTGATCTCTAGCTAGCTAGAGCTAACTCTGCTTTTCACAGTTGAAACGTGGCCTTTTAGACATTGATATGTCTGACCAGTAGGACTGTTGGGATTTCCCTTGTAGCGAAGATAAACAAGAGACCCAACTGGAATCCGCTACCAATTTATGTATATGTGTGCATATCTGTGTGTGTGCCTGCATGAGTGGTGAAGGAATGGTGTCGGCATGGCACTAGTAATGAAACACAGCTGTGTGAGACACGCCAGCTTTGCCCACACGTGAACATGTGAGGGAGCTAACTAACACAGTCTCCTGGTTCCAATAAGCAGAACAGCTGAGGTGGTAAAGCGTGTGTGTGTGCCCACCAAGCTGATGGCGAGGAGATGGCGAGGAGATGGCGGCACAGCGACGTCTTAGTCTGAGAACTTATGAGGGGGCTGTGCCACAAAGAGGCTGGGGGCTGTAAAGATCATCTAGCCTGACCACGTGGCACTAATTGACGTACACATACCGCACCAAATGTCATTATAACATGTTTCCACTCACCCTGACCCCCCCTCTAATTTGCTGGCACTAGACTAGGGCCATTCCCTCTTTAGAGCAGGAGTCAATGATGGGAATGAGGACTTCATGCTGTTTTCTAACTGGTGAGATGCCTCAGGCCATCAGTGAGGCACTGCGGGCATGGGAGAGAGCACTGACACATTCACCCCGGGCGATGTGCAGGGCAGAAAGGGCATGGTGTCACTGTGCAGGGATACGAGTCGGAGGTTTGAGAATGAACCAAAGGCTAGTAAAATCTCTTTGGTCATTGGCATGCATGTGTCAACCCAAACTTGGGGGGCCTCTCGCCACCACTGACTTGCTTAGAGAAGTCATTAAACAGACCATTACAAATGGTTTGGATGAGGCGAAGCTGATACGGAAGAATAAAGTATGATGAAGAAAACGTAGGATGAAAGGGGTAGGACATATTTAGAGAACATTTAAAGCAAAAGACTGGAGTTTTTTGGGAAAATGTTGCATGATAGAAATCACTCAAACTTCTCAAATAAGGTTTTATGTTAGTGAGACTAATCTATTGGAGCAAGGTAACCAAGATTTGAAAAGAAGTGACTTTGGAGTACAAGCAGTAAACAAAGGGAGTTGTAAAGGTCGACTTACAGAGAAGATGGCAATAAGAATGCCAACACCACAAAGCACGGCATCGCTAATGGTGTCTCCCTCTTTTCGGGGGAAGCGGATGGACTCGTCCGAACAGTAAAACCCGCGCTGGTACGGCTTTATGGTGCTAGTCTCAATGATCAGGAAAGGCAGGCTAGCTACAAAAGACACATGAAAGAGGGGAGCAAAGAGAGAGAAGGACAGAAAGAGAGAGAGAGAGCATAAAAGCACCAGGTCAGTGACACAGACATAAACGGAGGAGAACAGGGGGGGCACAAGGAGCACACAAAACCGGGGGATCATGGGATAAGGCAAAAACGGGTGCTGCTTAAGATTTTCATGTATGGTCATCTGAGAGTGATACTTTTGTAAAATCAGAAAACTGACACCATAAATGATAAGCTATGATTTAAGAGTATTTTTCTTCTCAACCACCACCATGAACCGTCAGCCATCCCCGTTTCTGCCTTCAATGTTCCCCAACACCGAGTGCTCTTTGTGTGTGGGACTTACGGACACCGAGGGCAGTGTCAACCCAACGACAGTGAGCACTGAGGAGGACACGGTGCTCTTCTTGTAGGAGTATCTCAGGCTGGAGTCACTGCAGTAGAAACCCCTCTGGTACGGGCGCACAGAGGTACGATGCAGGACCAGGCTGGGCAGCATAGCTACACATACACACATTAATGAACGGATGTGTGAACCCAGGCACACAACTAAAACATGGAATCATATGGCCTCATACAGATAACTCCACTTACCTGGAAGCTGAAAAGAAATCTCATTAAAACACACTTTAACAATCCTTCACAGGTGTCTGGATGTTAACATAATCAGGTTGTTTACTCAGCACACGCCCTCCTGCTGCCCCTGTTGACAGTGTGACACACGGCTATAGAGAATTGAGGGTGATTCTTTAGCATTAGGAGACCCCTCCTGACAGGGCAAATACAGATTGACATTCAAGACTAGGGGTCCACAAAGGAAACCTTCCAACATGGGTACTTGGTCAATACTACCAGAACTCTAGTGTTATAGATTGCAGGGAAAGAGAGTGCCATTCTAGTTAGAGTGTTGTTGTTGATAGAAACAGCTTAGCATAGCAATCTGTACGGAGGCTCAGTCACTGGTACATTTTTATATACAAAGCCATGTTAGGGAAACTTCCATCTTATATCTGCTCCCTGATCTCACGGAGAATTGTAAGTGGCTACTGCCTGAGATCGAATGCTGTGGTTTTATTAAATGTGCCAACTGCTAGGACTGTCTTAGGGAAGACAGCTTTTAGATGCGCAGCTCCTCTGTCTTGGAATAGTCTGCAAATTAAATGGAAACTGAACAATCTGGTGCCACTAAATGTTTTTAAAGCTCGGTTGGATGCTACTCAATCGGAAGTTGTTGGTACCTGTTTATGTGGATAATTTTGTAAATGATGCTGTATGATGTCCTTTTGTTGTTCTATTTATGTTTATGTTTCATGTGGAACTACTTGAGCAGGTCTCCCTTGGAAAAGAGATCAATGATCTCAATGGGATTGTATCTGTATAAATAAAGGTTTGAAATGAAATGAAATGAAAATAGAGGCTGACAACAATATAGCTAGCCTGGTAATAAAATCCAGGTTTGGATGTATGAAAGAAGAAACATTTAATGTTAAAGCAAGATGTTATTACCTTTGGAGTAAGCCAGGCTAGCTGTTTTACCCTGCTTCAAGTCTTGTGCTAAGCTAAGCTAAGCTAACTGGAGTCGAGCAGTGGCCACATATTTTCCATAAATCTAGAGTGATATCAATCTACTTTTTATTCCCCATAATAAAAAAACATTTCACAAAATGACAAACAACTACTTTAACAACAGCCTTCATGAGGATCTGAAAGAGCTTGTCCAATGACCTCAACAACAAATACACAACCTGAGAGCAGTGCGAGATGTTCAATGAACTCTAAAATACAAATCTCCAAATTAAAGTACTACAGGCATGCACATTCTGGCTGACACTGTCCTTTAAAATGTGTGAATACCAAGAAAAACATAACTAAGCCCACCCAACTCTGGAACATTTTTCGCACAAGAACATGTTTGGTGTGTGTACGACGTCTGACTGTAGTAGCTCATAAGAGTGGGCTGAAGACATGGAGGCGTCCTGAAGACCCACACATAGACACACCAACATATACATTCATCTGCAGACTGCACAGATACTACTCCCACATGTGGTTCGTGTGGTTAGCTCACATCACAGGGATTTTTTGACATTTATTTGGGTCAAAGTCAGAACTCTACTCATGAATGTTTCTAATGCGGCTGAGAACCGCGGCTCTTGTCTCACTAGTGATGGGAGAAGGAGCTCATGTTACTGGTCTGTCCTGAACAACACAGCAATCATCGGTAACCATTCACACGAGACCTCAAAACACACTGTCTTATGCATGCTACCCACTCGAGGCTCCCACAGGTGTGACATCTGCCCTCACTTGAAATAAGAATGTGTGGTCTCAAGGTGCCAATGAGTCAAATAGCCATTTTTCTTCATTTTCTCCTTCTTTTTGCATATATGTGGTTTAATATATGTGGTGGTGGTGGTGGTTTTCGAGCATAGGAAATTATCATTTTGAAAGCCGTCTCAAAAAAGTGATGCTTTTTTTGGAGGGTTTTATGTCAAGAATGAACTTTACAACTCAACTTTTAACACACACAAGGTGTCCTTGAACATAAGTGCCTTCAGATTTGTATGTAATTACAATGTCTACATTTCCATGAACACTAAGGTTACTCCAACTGCTGATTCACACGATACATTTCAAGCTCCAGAACAAAGGCTTAATTGACTTTGAGGTGAGAACGTTTTGTCAACTGGTGATTTAAGAATCATCCTAGTAAAAACAACTTGAGAATTTAGAAGCTTCTTTTCATCCGTACTAAATAATACTTCCAAACAGCAGAGAGCCACTTAAAAAGCTTAAAGGGTTTTAAGCATGTTTCTATTGTTTTGAAGTTTCAGTGTAATAGAAACAGTCTGTCTCTCTCTCCAGGGGTTGGTAGAGGGCAGCAGATGGGCCGGTCCCAGAGGCAGACACCTGCACAAACATGGTGCCGTGCCAGGGCTGGACAGGCTGCTGGAGGGCCACACAGGGCCAGGCTCAGTGGTGTCTGAGAACCACACAACAGGCAGGGTTAGCTCTGGGTGAGCCTGTTCACACAGAATGACGTGGGCAACGGGTGTTTTGTCTTTTTGCTTAATGCCCCTGTGAAATTGGGTACAGTCAACACCTTGAAAACCAAGGGAACACCAATGCATTAAGTCCATGTAAAAAATGTGTTCTGTTGAGTAAACACACACTTTTTCTGAAATAGAAAAATGCTTTCTTCCACGTCAATCTCTCTTTCTCTGCTTTTCCAATTTGTACTCTTTTCCTTCCCTCTCTTTCTCCGTCCCTCCACTCTGTCCTACTTGTGGAGGGGGGATTCACATGCTAATGAGGAGAAGTGAAAGGAGGTCATGGGCTTACAGACATGGGAAACACACACACATACACACACACAAAAACGGTGCTTAAACCCGCCTAAACCGATCGAAAAACAGCACCTCAACACTATCTATTGAGAGTGAAAGAAAGCCTCTCTGTCCGTCCGCACACCGCCCAGCCTTGAAATGCCAAGCTGTTTTGTGCTGCCCCCCCCCCCCCCCCCATGCAATCTCCCTGAAAACATCCTGGTATGTGGGCATACCACATTTAGCACATGAACCTCTCAGCACAAAGTTACCCCAACTCTACAGACCGTCTGAGCCTAGTCTCCTGCAATCAGTGTTGAGAAGAAATATGACCTGTTTAATGGCAATAGGACAAAGAGCGGGTGACCTTCACAGGGTCTGCTGACCCAGAGAAAGAGGAAAGGGAGTGTCAGAAAGATGGAGAGATAAAAAACAGAAAGGGGAGAAGAGAAAGAGGTGGGTTGGGCTCTTGGCAAAGGACTGTGGTGTGTCAGTGAATTAAAAACAACTATTTTACAAGATAAGATCATTCAGTGATGCCTGAGAATCTCAAACACTCACTTAAGAGGGGAAAGCCCCTGCACTTTTGACACAGAACCTAAACGAAATGTTTTATATCCATTGGATCTATCGTCTTCAACTATTTTCACCAGTTGTTTTGATTGTTTTGTCTTGCTGGAGCGGTAGTGAGTTCTGAGCTTTGAGAGCCAACAAGCCTTATGAGCCATCAACGCCCTGAGCTGCTTTTCAAAGGCACAAACAGCCATCTGAGAATAATTTAAGGCAAAAAATAAATCAATTTAGAGAAAGAGAGAGGGGGGGGGGCAATAGAAAGTATGAAGAATGCAACAGGCGGAAAAAACACATTCTAAGTGGGTGGCTTGGCGAGTTTGAGGAACAGTTCTATTTGTCTTATCAGATCCTGTCATGCATTTCTCTTTCAGTCTATGAGGAGAACCGTTGCAGACCACTACACACTACTTACCACAGGTCAGAGAGAGAGAGAGAGAGAGAGAGAGAGAGAGAGAGGGAGGGAGAGAGAGAGAGGGAGGGAGAGAGGGAGAGAGAGAGGTATTTCTTTGGCTGATGCAGAGGTCATGCCGGTGCTTTATGTGCATGTGCGTGTACTGTACTTATTCTCCATCCGTAAATCCACTCAACTTCACGCTCCACTGCCTGCTAGAATTTATGGAACAAAAATAATGTTTATATATGATTTGCTGTGCACTGCATATGTATTTACGTTTGACTGTATGTAGCTTGGTATGTATGTATGTATGTATGTATGTATGTGTGTGTGAGAGTGCATACACCAGTTGTTTGTGTGACAGAGATTATCCAGCAAGCACTCGTTTGATTGGCTTAGGAGTTACATTTGGTATTGCGAGTTAGCTAATAGATTAGCAGGGCTAACACCATGAAGTCTGAGTTTTACACTTCACGCAGAAACACTTTCTATCTCGTAAGAATTTGTTTTTTTAATGCATCTTAACAGAGTTACTTGATATCCGTTTCTTTGTCCTGCGTGGTTAAGGATAATCAATCTATTATTTCCCCTCATCTTAATACCAACTGTACTTCAGAGAAGGACACAATGGTTATTCTTAAGGCAGCTTATCTTCTTTGACGGTCAAAAGGTTAATTCCCTTTGACATTGCACTACTTTCTCCATAGAGCTACACCTGCGTATCTGCTGAGACTGTAGTGGCAAGCTTCTCCCATGACGCTCTCTCCTCTCTGGCTCTCTATTGACATTTTAATGGGCTTCATGGCTCTCGGGGACAGAATTAGAAAGATATCGTGATTATGGTGAGTTAGCTGGAGCGTCAGCAGTCAGAGTGAGAGGTGAATGGGAGGCGGAGCGGTGTAGAGGAAGGGGTATTGTAGCCTGCTCTAATGGAGGATTTCCTCCTCCCGTCTCTCAAGCCCCTCATGTGACCCGTCCTAAAGAAGTGGGTCCAAGAATTCAGAGGAAGGTTAGAGAGGGCGGAGGCTGAGGGGGACTTGTCTGCACAGACCGGCAAGTCCATCAATCCGACTTTGTCTTTTCTTCTATGATTTTTCTCACTGCTCTACAACAATTCAGCCGTAAGAAAATTAATGGCTCAGCTCCGCCCAGAGTATATTCATGTTATTTTTTTTGCAAATCTTCTAGATTGCTTATTCTTTAGTATCAAGTACTAAGAAGTCATATGATAAAGTTAGGATTTTGCCTAATAACATTTGATACTGTTAACTCCTTTAAAGCAATTAGGCTTTCAAAAAATATATTGTAAACTGTGAAGACAATCTTTCCAGTGATCTATTTAGAAAAACCTGCTAAATGACTGATATTGTTGTGAATTTTACATAAATATCCTCGTGGGACCCGAGGAAAAAAAGTGTCTTCCAATTTCCCTTTTTTTGTGATTTCCTACCTATTTAGGGTTAAAAAACCATATTGCAATTTAGACTTTATTTTATTTTAAAATGTTACAGTATCTCCACTGTAGAGGACGTCGGGACCATATTAGTTTGAAAAGACAGCCAAAATTAACAGATGGACTATGTAATGTATTATGGTTATAGAGTGATATTAACACAATAATACATTCACCTTTATTTAAAACATGAATAAGTAATTGATCTGAACATTGCTGTTTATTTGGTCAATACAAAACTAGCTTGTTTTTTGGTGAATCTTTCCAGATCTTCAAAGACTTTGTAGTCAATGTAGTGGGAAAGTACCTCATTGACTCCAGTCGGCACGGGCTGTAGGGTCAACTTGACTAGTTTGATGGATGTGGTCTCCATTTGACCTGCTCATAGAAACAAAGCTTGCATTCCTGAGGCAATTCTCATTTTTCGTGGCTCCACTTAAAATAAAAACAATAAGACATACGTGCTACTCTTGGCCCACAGAGGGCCATGTCTTTCCAGCTCGTCCCTGTCTGTCTCTTTGTATCTATCTGTGCGCTCATGGAGCCTCCTGCATCTTTCCCCCCCTTCTTCTTGACCCTCTTCTATCCCAGGTGTGAAAGCCTCATCTCTCTCATCATCTGAGAGCTCAAAATCTTAATCTTTCTGAACTTTCTGGTACAGAAAATGTCTGCTTCAGTTCCGTCTCCTGCAACAATATTGAGTCATAAAGTCCATGAAGATAGTCCTGACGTCCACTAGAATGGACATTTATAAAAGGACTGTTATTTGAAAACGTATTATTTAATTGCTTTCAGAACTAATTATATAGTTCCTCACATGTTAATAAACAAGAACATATATAATTTTCATGATAACAATTACAATTATTCAAAAATATTTGACTTCTCCTCCTGCTTCTATACAATTTTGTTTTTCGTATGCCAGCCATTTTGGATGAAAAGAAAGAGGAACTTCCCAGCATGCAATTTTAACCAATGACATATCACTGGAAAGACCAGGATGTCCTCTGTACAGTACATCAGGGATTGATAGAGAAGCTCAAAAGAGTAAAAGGAGATGCATGTTAACAAAATGTCCACTACAGTGGACATTTTCAATGGGCTGGGTCCCAGGAGGTTTGGTTTGGGATTGTTTAGAAAACAAACGATATAAGACGCCCCCATTGGGCTCTGAATGATTGTTAGGGTCATTACTTACTTTTTCTGACATCAGTTGCAGTTCTTAACTTGATGAACTACTTAAATACAAACAAGAAACATTTCTTACCTTCTTTATCATAATAATTTATCTTAAGGAACCAATATTTCTACTAAGAAACTAGATGTGTTTGTGTCTTGTTATGACAGAGAAACCTGATATATGTGTACAGATCAATTACCTTCACAGGTGTATTTCATCCCAATCCCCGTCTCTGAAGAAATCTTTTGACATTCACTCAGTTGAAGCTCCACGGGTACACACACCCTGCAACATAACCTGTCGCTAAAGGACACTCCTAAGTAGATAATATGTTGTTGTTATGTAATGACAATGTTAACGTAATGAGTGTGACTCTCTCAGTGTCTAGAGAGTGAACGACAGAGAGTGTGTCTTTATTGAATTAGCACAGCCCTCTTCTCCATTAGTTTGGATGAAGGCTCTCTCCCACCGTGTAATTGCAGTGTGTGTTTGCATGTGGGAGGAGATTAGCATTGAGTGTGCGAACAGTGAGAGCGTGTGTGCTGTTTTAGTGTATCTGATAAGAACAAGGGATCAGAGAGAATGTGGCTCAGTGCCAGGTATACTATTTTGGTAGACATTATTATAGCAAATGAAGGCAGGTGAGCAGGAAGCTGGCTCCCTCAGTGGCAGTTTAAATGAATTTGTTTTAATGGAGACTTGGTACATACGCTTTATGTTTAACAAATTAAATTTGAAGAACACACACACACTTATTAGTATCAAACTATAACGCTGCCGTGACCTCGGTTTTAAATACGACCTGCCAAGCAGATGACTTGGATGTTGTGAAATCTGTCACACATCCACCACCACACAGTGCCGTTAGCCCTCACAGTTCCGCCTCTCTGTATGTCACTGAAGCCGGGAGTATGTGTGGCCTTCCAGATATTTGGGAACAGAGTGCATAGGTTGGCTGAGGTTCACGACCGGCCCTGGAAGTATCCACAGAGCCAAGGGTCAAAGGTGAGGGATGTGACATACAGTGGGGCAAAAAAGTATTTAGGCAGCCACCAATTGTGCAAGTTCTCCCACTTAAAAAGATGAGAGGCCTGTAATTTTCATCCTAGGTATACCTCAACTATGAGAGACAAAATGAGAAGAAAAAAAATCTAGAAAATCACGCAGTGATGTTTTGGGGCTGTCGATGGGCAACACGGACTTTCAACTCCCTCCAAAGATGTTCTATGGGGTTGAGATCTGGAGACTGGCTAGGCCACTCCAGGACCTTGAAATGCTTCTTACGAAGCCACTCCTTCGTTGCCCGGGCGGTGTGTTTGGGATCATTGTCATGCTGAAAGACCCAGCCACATTTCATCTTCAATGCCCTTGCTGATGGAAGGAGGTTGTCACTCAAAATCTCACGATACATGGCCCCATTCATTCTTTCCTTTACACGGATCAGTCGTCCTGGTCCCTTTGCAGAAAAACAGGCCCAAAGCATGATGTTTCCACCCCCATGTTTCACAGTAGGTATGGTGTTCTTTGGATGAAACTCAGCATTCTTTCTCCTCCAAACATGTCTAGTTGAGTTTTTACCAAAAAGTTCTATTTTGGTTTCATCTGACTATATGACATTCTCCCAATCCTCTTCTGGATCATCTAAATGCTCTCTAGCAAACTTCAGACGGGCCTGGACATGTACTGGCTTAAGCAGGGGGACACGTCGGGCACTGCAGGATTTGAGTCCCTGGCGGCGTAGTGTGTTACTGATGGTAGCCTTTGTTACTTTGGTCCCAGCTCTCTGCAGGTCATTGACTAGGTCCCTCCGCGTGGTTCTGGGATTTTTGCTCACCGTTCTTGTGATCATTTTGACCCCACGGGGTGAGATATTGCGTGGAGCCCCAGATCGAGGGAGATTATCAGTGGTCTTGTATGTCTTCCATTTTCTAATAATTGCTCCCACAGTTGATTTCTTCACACCAAGCTGCTTACCTATTGCAGATTCAGTCTTCCCAGCCTGGTGCAGGTCTACAATTGTGTTTCTGGTGACCTTTGACAGCTCTTTGGTCTTGGCCATAGTGGAGTTTGGAGTGTGACTGTTTGAGGTTGTGGACAGGTGTCTTTTATACTGATATCAAGTTCAAACAAGTGCCATTAATACAGTTAACGAGTGGAGGACAGAGGAGGCTCTTAAAGAAGAAGTTACAGGTCTGTGAGAGCCAGAAATCTTGTTTGTTTGTAGGTGACCAAATACTTATTTTACAGAGGAATTGACCAATTAATTCATTAAAAATCCTACAATGTGATTTCCTGGATTCTTTCCCCCCCATTCTGTCTCTCATAGTTGAAGTGTACCTAGGATGAAAATTACAGGCCTCTCTCATCTTTTTAAGTGGGAGAACTTGCACAATTGGTGGCTGAATAAATACTTTTTTGCCCCAATGTATATCTAGGATTATACTGCAGCGTACAGCAGCCCATTTAAAACTGCCTATTAAATCTAAGAGTGTGTGCCTGTGTGTGGCTATGTGGGTGTTAAAGTGGATTACTGTGTGGTTCCACTGACAACTTAAGCAAAGCCTTTCTCAAACATGTTTGAGTTGTCAGCCACAAAAGGCTTTAATAATGCTTGCACAATGCAAATAAAGAAACTCGGCTCCATAAAAACCACCCAGGTTTTTACGCCTAATCACTATTTAGGAAAATATACATTTAGAACATGCACACATGTAAACAGATGTTTGGCCCTAGATATCAGTTCCTTTGTTTCCACAAGCTGCTGATGAGTTGCACACATATACAAAGCTCACAAATACACACAGACACAGACACTCACACACACATTTGAGTGGCTGAGGTCAGCAGAGTGGTGCAGAGTGAATCCCTGTCCCTCTGTGTGAATGCTGCAGGGACCGGGGGGCCGCTGGCTGAAGCATGTGCTTACTCAGAGAGATTTTATTCACAGGAATAAATGCCCCTTTACACACAGGCATCAGTGGGACACTCTCTAGGGGACTTTGACCAGCAGGCACCTGCGAGGGCAGCCTCTGAATGCTGCTGCTGGCCTGTAGGTACATTTGAAGAGATGTTGGATTCAACACTGTTTTGTAGAAAATCAACTCTGGTCCACATTAGCGACTAGAGGATATTTATAATGCATTTTGAAAATATCAGTTACAACTCTTCAAGATATTCCTAATGCTTGGCCGCACTGTCAGTTGAGAGAGGACAAACGCACAGCTGCTCCAGTGAAGGGAAACCTGAGCAGTGTCCAGAGGCCAGATCAGGCTGGCTGGTTGGCTGGCTGGGCGTTTCTCTCTTGTTGCCATAATGGCATTATTACCCCTGGGACAAAAGCCTGGCTGCGAAGAAGAGGACCGTGGAGTCTTTGAAACCTGACGCCACTGTCTGGATAATGCTACCCTAAACCTAATTCAATACATTCCGCATGTTCTTGCCCTCCCTCCCCTCATCTGCTCCTTGATTTCCTGCAAATCTCTGAGCACATCTTTGGCTTTCTTTATCTGAAGACTTTAGGTGTTGAATTGACCCAACAGTGTGAATGTTCCGTATACATTCCGTAATGTTAAGTATTGAAGGGAGCTTCTTCTCTGTATGTAAACAGGATGTAGCTCAGTGGCTACAGCACAGATAAGGCCTGCGTCAATAAAGATGCAGCTGAGCTGATTACTGTGCAGCGCTGGCCACAGCTGAGCAGATAAGTACTCCACAACACAGTCAACAATGCGTCTGGAAGCAACAGCAGCACCCATAAACCACTGATAGATAATTAAGCGGCCTTGAGTGTGCAGCAAGAGGAGTCTCTCACTCTCATCTCTACCTCATTCACTTTTTTCCCTCCCTCCATTTCATCCTCCTTCTGTCTGCCACTGGCATATTGGCCCTCGTTAACGACACAAAGAGCACTGAGATGCATCAAAAGGGGTATTGTTCTCAGTGAAACAGTGAAATCTCCCTGACCCCCAACCCCCAATCTCTGGATGCGCACAGCATGTGCACACACACACAAATACAGAGGATTGTAGTGGGCCATGCAGTAAGAGAAAGTGACAGACAGGGCCCTGTGTAGCAGCAGGGAGGAGGCCCAGGCCAGGACAGTGTGGCGAAACAGAGAGCTTTCAGTCTGTTGGCTATGACGAAGCATGGCTGTATTAGATCATGCTGCCTCGGCTCTCATTTACATTACATGACATACAACCTAGTTGTGTTGATGTTAATGTTTTTTACAATGCTGATCCTATGTTAATAAGTAGAATGGCCATGTTGAGTGATTCCTCCTTCATATGATCCTAAAAATACAGTTGTGTGCAAATTGAAAAACTTCACTGAAATGGAAAAATAAAAGCTTATCAATGAGCTCATTCGCAACACATACAACTTCACAAGATATTCATTTCCGACGTCCACTGAAAAACTCAAACACAAGCTTAAACATATGCAAGATTGCCTGCTAACAAACGGTTATGGTAGGGAACAGCCCAGCAATCTGCTTTATCTAAATAAGCAGTTTGAGGGTGTTTACTGAAGAGGGATATAATCAGGGATGAGAGTGGAGTGAGACAGGACAGGCTGAATCTTTACTGCACTATTGTTGTCCAAGAGTAAACTACAAGCTGTTGCTCATCTCTTTTGTCAAAGTGTTGTCTTTGATTGTGTAATTCAATTGTTTGACCGTATGGAGACGTTGGGAAGAGTATAAAGAGATGAATGTGTCTGGTTTGTGTACCAACATAAAGAGAAACTGTCACATCCGTCAACATGATCCCTCTGGCTTGCCCACGGGAACCACATGCGATACACACATAACGCCATAGATGCCTCACACATGCTACCCACACATGCATTGCAGAGCGTGCACGTATATACACTCTTTCACCCTTGAGGCCACACAGTCCATCTAATGACAGCTCTGGGCGCTCATTCTACCTCATAAACCCATGGACACACACACACACACACACACACACACACACACACACACACACACACACACACACACACACACACACACACACACACACACACACACACACACACACACACACACCTCTAATCGCAGCCCTGCGCAGACATAAACCCCAGGGGTTTGTCCTTTAACTGATGCACCAGCACCAGCAGTCACATTTCACAACGACTGGCTGAAAATGTCTGGCCGCAATGCCAACACTACAAAATATATTTCAACACAGAAATGCACACTTAAAATTGCATACATTCTTCAAGGACTAGTAGCCTTGAGGCCTTGACTGTTGTAATAAACATCAGCTGATCTATATCCGATTACATAATCCAATGATGGTCTTCTGCCAGAGGACCCTCCTCACCTTCTTAAGAGCCCTAACCTCGCCTCGTCCTGCAGCCACAACATTAACACACATCACAACGCACCACAGGCCGCCCCTAAAGCCACAGATAACACCGAGGCATGCATACAGTGATGTAATCACACAGTAAATACCATACCATATATCGACTATAGTCAGAACTGATTCTGATGTCACATTTTCTTCTCCGCCGTTAAATGCATGCATCGAGCCCATGGCTGTGTGTGAGTACAGGAAATGTCATACAGAGAAAACTGCAAAAACAGCCTCTTTTCTGCCTGACCTTTGACCTAATCCGAAGAATAGACAAGACAACAGTGGCATGCAAACAACTTCCAAAACATCTCTTCAATCCATACACGTGGTCGTTCTTGGAACCTATAGCAAACAAGTTAGTGGCTACGATTTGTTGATTACAACAACAACAACAACAAATGAGTGCTGCTTGGCTAGCGCACTTCATGTAGATTTGGTACACTGTCATGTTTTCCCCCCACATAATTCCACCTCTCTTTTCCTCTGTGTCAAGCTAGATATTCATCAAGAGCACTTTTGTGCATTATTTCTCAGACTGCTCTTACTGACGGAAAAGACTCAAGCAGAACTCTTGAAAGTGTTTACCCTGACAATAAGGTTAGCCGTTTTGGACTTACTTTGTTTATAGGGACATCCTAATAGGTGTTGGATTACTACTCAGTGGGTTGTTATCAGGCGACTTTTTTAACGCATTCACTTTACTATATATTTCTGATTGTATTCAAGTATATGGTGATCAAAGATCTTTCATGGCATTTTTCGTCATTAGTGCTAAGCCATTTAAAAAGACGGAAGACAAGCTCAAGTGGAGAGGGAGCAGAGAGGGAAGGAAGGGCGGGAAAGAAAGGGAATGAGCTGCGAGGACAAAAAAAAAAAGGACAGGATTTCATTTCACAACCACACCTACCTCTGACCGACACTACCTTTCCGTTTCCCACCCTTTCCTGAGCACTATGTATGCACATACACACACATCGTGCCCCCTGGTTCACTCACTCCCAAAATTGCACCAGATGTCACTTCAAGAGTCTTTGGCCAGGGCACTACAGCCAGATGAAGAATTTGAGAAATTCTGGAAAATATTTGTAGAGCGGCTCAGGATTGAAGTGGCTGAGGCCTGGAGAGGTAGAGGTTAAACCTCTCCAGCTTTAATGAGGGGCTGTGTGCCTGACTGCTGTCATGCTATAGCAGCTAATGGAGAGGTAAGAGTTGGGTTTGAGCCATATAGGGTTAATTCTCCAGGGCCAGTTAAGAAGCCGATTCCCCAAGCCAAAAGGTTACACTCCTCTCCGCTACCAATAACAATCTCAGCGCCTGTCACGCGTGGAGAATCACGTCACTGAACACCTGACCGTAAAGCAGATCAGAGCGGATAACAGGACATTTGAGAAGCTGATGGAAAAAAGGCAATCTTGTGGCTAATATATTTGAGTGGTTAGTCACTATAGCAACACCCTGACAGATCTTGTGGAGCTTTAAAATAAACCCACAGGAGTGAAAGTCAATGGAGCCAGTCCGGGGTGAATCCATGTTTCTATTCTGCAGAAAAGGCCCCTGCAGCTCAAACTCTTGAGTGGCTTCCAAACCCAGACGCACTAATGTGGGCCAAGCAAACACACAATGTATAATCTCCTTTGCATTGTGTCAAACTTAATCTGAGTTTAGGCGAGGCTACTTTCAGAGATGTTTTCACAATAAACATCCACTCTCAACCGGATGCTAATAGGCTACCTGACAGCATGCAGCCATGTTGAGGACAGCGAATAAAGAGAAGAAGTCATTTCAGTCTGCGGCGGAGGTTGTGTATTCATAGTGAGTGTATGGCGTTTGTGTGTGTTCTCCTTATAGCGTCGCTACATCAACTCTGCTGCTCAGTAAGAGGGGAACCCGAGCCGAGGTGAATTCAGCAGATGATCTTGGGCTCAGCTGCC
The DNA here is from genome assembly GCF_902827115.2 of Pseudochaenichthys georgianus. Taxonomy (NCBI): domain Eukaryota; kingdom Metazoa; phylum Chordata; class Actinopteri; order Perciformes; family Channichthyidae; genus Pseudochaenichthys; species Pseudochaenichthys georgianus. The sequence continues at coordinate 10,399,762 of NC_047506.1, read as the reverse complement.
AAAAGCACACGCTAACTCCGGTCTCAGCGGTTGAGCACCGTGTGTGTGTGTGTGTGTGTGTGTGTGTGTGTGTGTGTGTGTGTGTGTGTGTGTGTGTGTGTGTGTGTGTGTGTGTGTGTGTGTGTGTGTGTGTGTGTGTGTGTGTGTGTGTGTGTGTGTGTGTGTGTGTGTGTGTGTGTGATCCTGCTGTGTTTGCATCATTAGCCTTAATAAGCAGAAGCAACATAAGGAGGTAACCATTCTTTAGTTTGTGCACATGTGTGTGAGTACAGATGGCCTCAGATGTCCTTTATGCAAATAGGAGTGCTACCCATGCCTGAGGGTGGGTGTGTCATGGAGATGGACAACATACACAAAGGTGTCCCTGCACAGTGTGTGTGTAGCACCAGCTGGCAGATAGGAACTAATTAAAAAGGTAATTTTAGGATATCTATGCATAGCTGTATAGTGTACACCACCCTGCTCTGATGCCACACAAAGCATTCATCTGAGCCCTACACACCCTCATTCCTCATTCAGGACCCTCTGATAACCCCCCTTCTCTACGGGGCTATCTCCTTTTTTCTTTAAACCCCCCTGTCCCTCCACCCTCTGAAAACCCCATGTGTGATCCCCCCTAAACCACTAAAGTGGGCCAACCAATCCCCACTGAGCAGCCAGATTGTGTTTAGCATGACAAAAGAGAATCTGTGTGACCATTCGTGTCTGTGTGTTGTTTACATGCATTGTGTGTGTGTGTGTGTGTGTGTGTGTGTGTGTGTGTGTGTGTGTGTGTGTGTGTGTGTGTGTGTGTGTGTGTGTGTGTGTGTGTGTGTGTGTGTGTGTGTGTGTGTGTGTGTGTGTGTGTGTGTGTGTGTGTGTGTGTTGTGTGTGTGTGACATGGAAAAGACAAGCTTTTACCAGTGAAGGAAGTTGGTTTAAGCAGGAAATTCACTCCACATGCGCTCAAAGCACATCTCCATGTATATGCGTGCAGATGAAACAGCGTATCTTTGTCTGAGGTTCTTTAATAAGCTAACCAATATAAGCCCACTGGAAAACTTTGCATCTGTTAAGCAGATCTGCTTCAACAAATATGGAGTTAATTTGTACCATTTTGTAACATCCTGGGGGATAAAATCCGGTTTCTTTGTGACAATGTTGCAATTGTGTTATTACCGTTGATGCCTCAGTTTCTCCATATAAAGCTGCGGCTCACACCTGCCCCTCTTATGCCTGGTCAGCCACGCCTCCCACCTCTCCATCTCTCTGTTAGATTGGAGAGGCATTCCCCTGCCACAACACATGCTTAAGCAATTATTCCACACAGTCCCATGGACAGAGAGGGAGGAAGAGGGCTAGAAAGGGGAGAGCCATGGAGAGAGAGAGAGAAAGAAATTTGAAGTGGAGTGATCAGGGGCAGCTGGCCAGGGATTTGCAGGGTTCTGGGAGAGAATGTGTAGAAGTTAGAACTCCCATAATCCTTTTCTAAAAGAGAGAAAGGAGAGACGGAGGGATTGAAAACAAAGAGAAGAGAAAGGGGGGGGGCACTGAGCCAGAAACTAAAAGGACTACAGTGACAACGGCCAAAAACAAACTAGCTATGAAAGCAACACAAACGCTGAATCTGGACGGGACGCCAGCTGAATAACAAGTTAGGACTAACAAACAAACTTTACATTACAAACAAGTTGGAGCAGTCAAGGCCATTGGCATCGCCTCGGCTTCAGTGACAGTTCGATCAGCTACGAATCAATTTTCAACTTTGTTACATCGATGTTAGTGTCAGTCAAATGTCATCTCTACTTTTGGACAGCTCTAGCTAGAATGGCACCTCTGGAGGATTAGGGTCAGATGAACAGGGTTCTGAGGGCACAGGAGGGGTGTCAAGGGCTACTTAAAAAGGGCAGGTTACAACACTTCAAAACACTCATGCCCCGGGTGTTGGCAGGCAGCAAGAGGACACTGATAGATCCCATGATGCTCTGTGGACTTTACAATTATCAATATATGATGTGTTGACAACATGTTCATCTTGCTGTCACAGCAGAGTAACCATACGCGTGTCAGTCGATCAGCAGAATGTCAACGTCTTATATTGATTAATAAACTAGGTTTGAAGGTTGTTTGTATTGTGAGATTGTTAAAAATACACAATTTCTAGCAAACAATGTGAACGCCTATGTAATGATGCATGTTTTTGCTATTTAGTACCGCGTCTCCGGCATGGGGTGGTGTGTTGGAACTGCATGATAAGGGGATGTTGCAGATAAAGTAGTCTTGTTGTGACAGATAACGGGGAATACTTTTAAAACGATAAGGCTTTTACTGCCAACTATTAGAAAGTGAGTTCCGCTTTTAATCTATTTATTTGTTCATGCTTTTGTGAATGCAGAGTTTAAAGCAGCTGACTCAAAACAGCTGATGTGAGGCGAAAACGTAAACAATTCAAATTATAACAGAGACGGAAACACACAAAACTGTTTCAAACACTTACCAAGTAGAAGACAGAAGACGTCGAGCGCTATTAGAAACTTCTTCTTGCTGTTGTCAACACCATTGTTGTTATTTAATGTAGAGGTTCCTCCGTTTCTTGTCTCTTGGGCCATTGCTTTCTCATACATGTACTTTTGCATTTGAATGTCCCCGTTTCAGCTCAAAATCCCACACCACGCGGTAGGTGAAGAAAGTCTGTCAGTGTCTCAAGTCCTTCAAAAAAAATGTCATGCAAAGCTCGGAGGTCTCGTAAAGTTTAAAATCTGCGGATGACACGTTGTCTCGTGTTTCAATTTCTCTATAAAAAGGTTAAAATATATGAGTACTATCTGGTGAACGGACTCGCGCCACGGACTCAAGAAAGAAAAGTTGCCTGCGCTCGCAATGAATGGAAAGCCCGCTCCCCTTTATCTGTCTTGGTTCAAAGACTTGGAGTGAGTGGAATTGCGCTGCGCATCGACAGCCGCTCTTGTTATATCAATCCTTCTTCTCCTCCTCCTCCCCCCTGCTCTCTTCAAGTTCCCCCCAGCAGCTTCAAGGCTCAGCCCTCTTCCCTCTGCTAGCGGTGGGTAATCACCTCCATCCCTGCATGGAAAACTTTCTCAGACTGACCGAGAGGGAGAGGAGCGCGCAGACACAGCGCCCCCAGCGGTAGAGCGGCACGTGACAGGCGCACTTGAGTGAAGCGGTTACCATAGTGGGAAATACTCACTCATCTTCGTAGGAAAACATGGAAAACACTCAATTTTAGAATCAATAGAATGAACTGTATATAGACACAGAGAAGTTAAAGTCAAAACGTGCACATTGTACCACAATACATATATTACAATGAATACAGTAGAGTAAATATATTAATAATGATATGCTTAATGGAATCTATTGTCAGGTCATGGCTGAAACCCTATGCTATTGGAGATGGGATGTTCTTTTGTTATCCTAAAAAAATTATAAAAGAAAAAAACGTATTCAACGATAAATATTCTAACAGTTTGTTTCACAAGTTAAGGTTGAAAGATTTATGCTGAGTAATGTGTAATAATGAAATAAAATAGAAACATGAAACATTGTAGAGATATGTTAAATATGTGTTTCGTCAATGCATCTTTAACATGACGCTGATAAAGATGGGGGATTTTTCGAAAACGATTAGGAAATTCTAAGATTTTATAGATTCCTGCCAGTACCAATTACACAAATACTTTTTTATGATTCAATCTTTTTTCCTTTTCATTATTCGTTTTTTCTGAGGAAAAGTGGAACAGGGACTTTTGATTGCTGTGGCCAGATTACTTTGACAGAGAGTGCTCACAGAGCAGCAGAAGTCCCAAGAGTTATACTGTATGATTATAAATTTGACTTACACTGCCATCTAGCGGTCAAACATGAACATGTCTTTCATTTTTGTTTGTAACCCATCTCGATGTAACCCTCCTGTTGTCTTCGGGTCAAATCTGACCGATTTACTACTTTCATCAATCATAACTTTTTTGTTTTACATTCGATTGCATTAAGGCTTTATGAAATCCTTCACAGTTGACATTTGAACATATACAATTGCTGATCACCACTTTCGTTGAAACAATATTTACAGTTTGAAAGGGTGTTAAATAAAATGTGGTGATGATTAATGGTTTTTGTGTTAATGTAATAGCAGTTAAACCGGACCGCGAACACCAAAGTAAGGGGGGGGGGGGGGGGGGGGGGAAGAGGAAGGCAATAGGAGGGTTTAACTTTATTTTCCTTGATATCTTCACAAACCCCATCTGTTGTAAACAATGAATGAAAGGTTAGCATCATATTAACGCTTTAAATAAAACTGGGGTCTTAGTTTTTACAAAAACAAGTTTACATATTGTATTCTGTGTGGACTAATCACAGCGAGGGACGTAAACTACATCAAAAAGCACTTATTTGTAAGAATAACAATGAATATGTCCCTGACCCTGTCATTACAAATTGATATGCCATAGAGATGGAAACTTGACACTGCTCTGGTTATGGACATTGGATGAAAAACCAAAACAAACAGCAGAATTACAATCATGCATTGCACTCCCGTAACATCTCCTGCCTGCCACTGTATGCACATGTTGGATTTTAATCTTTTCATGACAATTTATATAACACGTATCCTATTATTTACAACTCAAACATCAGTAACTGTTTGGGTTGTCTTGAATAATGATGGCCTGCCGTTGTGAATCCGATTAGTCGTGTGAACTGTCTATACTATAGGCTATATCAGGGAAGGAAGTTAACCGGGATGCAAAATTCGACACCACACCCGTGTGAAACGCACACCAAACAGCCGTTTGGCTATGGGGTCATAATCCCGGTTGTGACTCACAAAACGGTGTTTTACCATAGCATATGGGGATCCAGAAAGACAGTTACCTATTTCAACTACAATATTGACCCAAAAAGCGGACAGTGCGTTCTGCGCTTAACGGGGCAGAGTCTCCTGTGCTATCTCCCAGTTACTGAGGGTGCCCCGCCCCCTCCGCGCACACCACAGGCAGCCGGGCAGCACATTCTCCGCACCAAGCGAGCCCAGCCGTCGGTAACGGAGAAGATGGCAGAGAGGCAACAACAGAAACACGAAGGCAGGGTACAAATCGCGCCATTACATCCTCGGCAACACGCTCGGAGTGGGAACCTTCGGGAAAGTGAAGAGTTAAGTCGTGCTGTTGTGAATGTGTGCGTTTGTGTGTGAAGTAAACATGAAGTAGTCACGGAGCTTTCCCCCAGTTAGCGTAGCTCGACGGGTTACCAGCTGTGACAGAAGGGATTTAAAGCGTAAATCTGCTTCGAGAATCCGCCAGCTTGAAAGTCAAATTCTTTCACGAAGCCCCCGCTGTGGCTACTCTTTACAGCTATGGCAGGTGAAATTACGTACGTCAGCAGCTAACGGAAGATGCACAGTCATACCCACTTTATTATCTTATAATAATGTAAGAAGTTTGTGTTGTGGTTTTTCTGCCCCGTGTAGCATCAAACACGGTTTACAGCTTGCCCGAAACCCACCGTGTGAGCATGATGTTAACTGTCACTGACAAGATGTTTATACACGCTGTAGGTTGTCCGCTATATGATCCCATTGCAAACATGTGTTGGCCTGCTAATGCCCACTAAGTCGAGACAACCTTACGTTCAAGTACTGGAGGGCTATCTATAGGATTTTATTTCACTTTTTGCGTGACCTTGTGAGCTTTAACAAGCATGTTTCTTGTGTGCGTAAGGGATGTATTAGTTTAGCTGGGACAACCCTCCTCATGTCTTGGCTACATCATAATCCCCTTATTATATTTTTTTGCAATCTAGCAAGCATCAAAACTATTACAAAAATCAGTTTAAAACGTATTTACATATTACAAAACACGTTTTAGTTGCATAGCCTACCTAATACTGCCTTCAATCCAAATAATGAAAAAAAAATACACAAGATAGAAAAGAAAAATGTAAAAACAAAAAACATGACAAACTGAGCTGAAAAAACTAACCCATCAGTGGACTGCAATCCAATACACAAAACATCATGCATGAAAAAACAGCTTAAAAAACAAAGACTTCAGACCCTCAGAAAGGCCGATAGCTCCAACTCCCTAAACAAGGACTTGGCCAGCAGATAAGGAATAAGAGAGCAAAACATTGTTTGCATAATTGTAATAACAACAGTAATATACTGTCATGTTGAAGCCCACGGTGCTTAAGATAATCCAAATAAAACATAACATATATCTTTCCTCTCTCTTGTGAGTCCCTATGTGTTTTTTTATCTGCCTGCTGCATCTGCTTCATATCTACATTCTGTTGTTTTCAGTTGGCGAGCATCAGTTGACGGGTCATAAAGTGGCTGTAAAGATCCTAAACAGACAGAAGCTCCGCACCCTCGATGTCGTCGGGAAGATTAAAAGAGAGATCCAGAACCTCAAACTGTTCAGACACCCACACATTATCAAGCTGTAAGTGCAGACAGATGACACATCCTGCTCAAAGATTGTAAGACTCTCTGTGCTGACAGTGACACAGAGAGATAACAGATATTTGAAAATAAGGGGGCTTATGTAATGTGGCCCTTTTGCTATGTTGTGTTGTCTCTGTTGTGGCATGTTTTGCATGTTCCTGTTTGTTTGCTACAGCTGCTTGTGCAGTACTGAGCATGCCCACAGGGCTCCCATGAGGTAGAACACAGAAATGCCAATACAAAATCAATGCACACACACTTCTGGTTAGCTCAGAAATCCAGAATTGGCTATTATCTCTTCATGTCTAAATCCTTGTCCTCCTCCCAGATGTCTTGGCCTTTTGTGTTTTTGTTTTCTTTGACCTTGTGTTCCCTGTTTCTCTTTCCTTCATTCTCACTGACCTCTTTCTCCTTGTCAGTCCATGTCTCTCTGTTTTCTCTCCAAACAATCTCTTGTGTTATTTTTAGGTAAGGGTTAGTCCACTGACATACTGTAAGCTAGTGCAGATATATGAGCTTGAGTGCTGTGGAACACTCTGTCACAAACATTTACATTCAAAACACTGGCACAAACACACATATATTTTAGACTCAGAAGCTTGCATGGACACTCGCCTCTTTGTTTGGCTATATTGGCCCTTTTTGTTGGAACCAGCATGAAAGGAAACTAATAAGAATAAGTGTCCTAACGTATTACAGACAAAGAGAGAAATTGTGATTTGGTTTGTGCATTTCCGCCCAAGGTCCCGGCTGTGTTATGCTACACTCGTCTAAACACGAATAAATCAGATTGTGATGAAGTACAGAATCTCCTGAGAGCAACCACTCATGAGATTGGGCCTGTATTGTATTAAGCCTGACCTTTATGAAATAATGCCTACCCTTAGCAGTCATACATCACAGCGTAGCCTCGCCTTTCTCTGCATTGTTTCTCTATATTTCTTCCTTTTGTGTTTTGAAGCAAATACATTTTCTCTAGACATGATATAATAGCCTATTGACATGTTTATAGTTATATTACATGTAGGGATAGGATGTTAAAGAGGCAGAAGTGTTCATTAACTTACAGTATGTAGATGTCAATACAAGCACATGTTTGTGTTTTAGGTACCAGGTGATAAGTAAACATCCACAGACTTCTTCATGTTATGGAGTATGTTTCTGGCGGTGAGCTGTTTGACTACATCTGCAAACATGGACGGGTAAGATATTGCATTTATTAGTTGTTGTGCTCAAAGCTGTCTGTATTTGCAGTTTAAATGTGATTTCTAATAATGTTTCTGTCTGTGTTTTAAAAAATGTGTGTAAAGGTTACTATAGGGCCCCCTCAAAATCAGTTGCGACATCTCAATGTGTTTTCCCTTCAATAAATTCAAGTTATCCTCATCGACTAGGTCCCAGGAGACACTGCATTACAGACATAGTTAGTCCTGTAGTAACAGCTCGAGTTGTATACACAGTAATGGCGTTGCAAAGCAGTGTCTGAGGTGATGTGACCTTTTTTTAACAACACTTACGGGATTTGTTTTATTTGGCAGGTGTTCTAAACAAGTAATACTTGTATCAGTGTTTCATTGGGGGTCATAAACACTGCAAAATGCAACTTTCTTTGACTATAGAGATATAGTTATTTAGGATAAGTTGTATTAGCATTTTTTTAGAACTATGAATGTTTTCCTACTCTGTAGAGACAGCTAAATACTGTCTAAATTACAGCTAGCTTACTTTTCCTTTCACTATTCGTGTGACCTTCCAAGTAATATGATTTATAGTTTATAAGTCATGAACACTTGATTGACAACAGTTTTATTTTTCTGTCAATATGAATTTTAATGTTTACTTCACTCACATTTAACTTTCTTTGAGATTTAATGGTATTGGTATTCCACAATCACACACACATATAAACAAGCACATGTAAGACATCTACGTAAAGACAATCTCTTCTTGGGACTGTCTTTATTTTTAAAAGAATAATCCTATTTGGACCTGGGCCATGAGCCATAACAACCTCATGACCAGCCCTGAACATGATACTTTTGCTCAAAACAACACGTCTTATCCAACGTTCTTACCAAACAATAAGAAAAACACTCACGGTTCGATCATGTGGATTTCATATTGTGTCTTTCAGGTGGAGGACACAGAAGCTCGGCGTCTTTTCCAGCAGATTATCTCAGCTGTGGACTACTGCCACAGACACATGGTGGTCCACAGAGACCTCAAACCTGAGAACGTCCTGCTGGATGCCAGCAAGAATGCCAAGATAGCTGACTTTGGTAAGAACCCTAGAGACTTACAGTTAAAAGGAGAGACAAAAGGATTGGTATGGCAGAATAATTGTTAGGGAATTTAAGAAGAGAGAAAGCACAACAGAATATTTTCATGGGGGGAAAAAGAAACACGAAGAGGCAGAGTTGTGGCAGAGCAATTGGAAAGTTGATTAGAGGCAAGAGAACATTGGTTGCAGTTATATAAGTCATACACTTAATTATACACTCATACAAAAGTGTGAAATCACCATCTTGCACCTGTTAACCTCATAATTAAATGAACATTTATTTCTCACTGAGCACAGTTTCTCATCGGTTATGGCATGATTTTTCTGGCTGATTTGTTAAAAGACTGTACCCGAGGCAATAAGACCATGAAAGAGAGAAATATTTTCACAAACACACTTAGGCCCGTGTGCACAGCAGGGTGTGTGGGCTGCAGAGAGGTCCCCTAGCAACGGCCAGGTCTCATATCATGTCTGGCAGGAAGCCTTGAGACCCAGTGTCATCCGATAGGGAAGGAATCGTGGGGGCTTACAGCAGTGGTTCTCAAACTTCTTCTGTCAGGCAGAAGGGGGGCCTTTGGAGAAAAAAAAAAGTTGGGCCCCCCCAACACAAATAGTCAGGCTCAGTGGCGGTGCCAGAGATTTTTTTTGGGGGTACTGTGGGGTAGCTTGACGTTTCATAGAGGGTGCTCAAACATTTAGGGTTTCCCATTAATGTACCGGGCGCTACAGTGGAACTTTCTACTGCAACAATCCCCACGCATATACACAATGTCCCCGCGACTGTTACAATGAAGGCTCGATAATCAGCTCACGGCATATAGGTGTAAGCAGGGGTAAAGTGATATTTTTATAGGTGGTGTGTGGACCTCACATGGGGGGATCCGGGGGCAAGCTCCCCCGGGAAGATTTATTTTTAAATATTGAAGTTAAAAGCATCAATCTGGTGCACTTTGAGAGCAACATGAAGAGATCTATGGATACATCTCTCAGCACCCATATGAAACAGAACTGTTAACAGATTTACTATTTCTTTATGGATATTTTACAAATCACTTCCCTTTTAAACTTTATACATTTTTTAATGTCATATAGTATTTCATACCTGTTTTTAATTTATTCTCTTATTTTTTTATAACTATAATGATCATATAAACGTGTGCCTCGGAAATAATTGTTTACATTAATGGTGACCAAAACGTTTGAGATCCACTGAGATAACACTGAGAGAGTCCTTTAGCTCACTGAGTCTCTCAGTCTGACAGGAGAGGACTCTCCTCCACTTTGTTTTTAGCGTAGCTCGCTAGCATCAGAAGCTAACATCAACGATCTCCGGTACCGGTGCGCTCTCTCTCTCTCTCTCTCTCTCGCTCGCGCACACACACAAAATGGCTTGTTCCACACACACACAGAGCCGAGCTTTAATGAAACACAGAGACCCAGGCGTAATAGTACTGTACTGTATCATATTATTTTCGATTCAATAATTTTTCCAAATATGATTTTTTTATTTTTATTTTTTTAATAACCATTTTTCCTCCTGGTCTCTCGCGCCCCCCATGTCATGCCTCTGCGCCCCCCAGGGGGGGCGCGCCCCCCACTTTGAGAACCACTGGCTTACAGCAAGTGTTTTGGCTGAGGGCAACAGACACTGGAGAGCAGGGAGAGGGAGTGTTAAAGGAACCGGGCTAAAAGATAAAGGAAAGGTCAGCACTTCACAGTGTTTAGCGTTTGACAGAGGCCCTGGCAGGCAGAGACAGGCTCATCTAATTAGATGAGCTTTGTGCTTAGAGCCTAGAGTCTTGGCGGGTAAATGAGGATAAAGATATCGGCCGTGCCCGCAACGTAAAACTCTGCCCTCCCTGTCTGGGGGCCATGTTCATTTAACCAAAGGATCAATGGCAATAATACGATGATAGAGGATTGTTTCATTAGTCTGTGTTATTGTCCGACTTAAACACCGAAGGGTGTTAATATGCATCTGATATATTTATCCCGCGCTTGGCTAACAGGTCTGTCGAACATGATGTCAGATGGGGAGTTCCTACGGACGAGCTGTGGCTCACCCAACTACGCTGCTCCAGAGGTCATCTCAGGAAGGTGTGTGTGTGTGTGTGTGTGTGTGGTGTGTGTGTGTGTGTGTGTGTGTGTGTGTGTGTGTGTGTGTGTGTGTGTGTGTGTGTGTGTGTGTGTGTGTGTGTGTGTGTGTGTGTGTGTGTGTGTGTGTGTGTGTGTGTGTTGTGTGTGTGTGTGTGTGTGTGTGTGTGTGTGTGTGTGTGTGTGTGTGTGTGTGTGTGTGTGTGTGTGTGTGTGTGTGTGTGTGTGTGTGTGTGTGCGCGCGCGCGCTACCCCACATGGGATTGAAGAGAGAAAAATGAGAAGACTCACAAACAGAACTCAAACGATCTAAAAGCATAAACAAAATGTTATATTAATATTACTATATAAAATGTTTGTTGGTTACCTGTCACGTCTTCTCATGGCTCCGTCAGGCTCTATGCCGGCCCAGAGGTGGACATCTGGAGCTGTGGGGTAATCCTGTACGCCCTGCTGTGCGGCACGCTGCCCTTCGATGATGACCACGTCCCCACGCTGTTCAAGAAGATCAGAGGAGGGGTCTTCTACATGCCAGAGTACCTGACTCGCCCGGTGGCCTCGCTGCTCACACTTATGCTGCAGGTGGACCCTCTGAAGAGAGCCACCATCAAAGACATAAGGTGCGCCCCCCACTCTGTGTGCCGCATTTATCTTCTCTTGATCCCTGCCATGGTCACACAGGTTAAATCATTGTTAAGAGCTGCATTGTCTTTAGTCTCTGCACTCTGCGGAGGATTGAGTAACATTTGTCATTCAGCTTTTTTCACCACATTGCCTAGAACCCAGCATTTTCAGATGATTGTATTAACAAGTCATCAGATTTTATTTCTCAAAGCAGTGGGAGGAAAATTGAAGTTAACATCAAACAGAAGTGTATTTTCTCTTATCTTAGTGCTTGGCCTATAATGGTAAAGGTCCCCCATCTGAAGTGTGATTACAAAAACAGCATTATATGTCATACTGTGACATTTTGAGATGATTTGCTTTTCCATATCCCCTTAGGTTGGGTTTTCTGATAACTGACGGTTATTCTCTCTGTTAGGGAACACGAGTGGTTCAAGCAGGACCTGCCGTGCTACCTGTTCCCCGAGGACCCCTCGTACGATTCGTCAGTGCTGGATGAGGAGGCCGTCAGGGAAGTGTGCGAGAAGTTTGAATGCACCGAGACAGAGTTTGTGTCCAGCCTTTACAGCGGGGATCCACAGGTACACAAGACACTTTTTAAAGAAATAAATCGGCCTTTTCTCTGTTTACTAAACTGTGACTGTTTTAGTAGTGAAGCCATATATTTGGTGTCATGATCTTGGCAGTGAAACAATGTGTTATAAGATATTTGACGCTAAAGTTGGGAGTTATTTACTTTACTTTAGCCAACATCAACGTCTGCCTTTGGTTTCAATGAATTATCTCTTTAGTCTTTAAATGACTGCTTCCTCCCTGTCTATGCAGGATCATCTGTCCGTAGCTTATCACCTGATAATAGACAACCGTCGCATCATGACCCAGGCCAGCGAGTTCTACCTGGCCTCCAGTCCTCCTCAGGGCTCCTTCATAGAAGAGGGCATGCCACTGCCCCCCGGGGTTAAAGCCCACCCAGAAAGGATGCCTCCCCTCCTGGCTGACAGCCCAAAGGTTCGTTGTTCTCTGGATGCTCTCAACACCACCCGGCCCAAACCCCTAGCCATGAAGAAGGCCAAGTGGCACCTCGGCATCAGGAGTCAGAGCAGACCCTACGACATCATGGCTGAAGTGTACAGGGCTATGAGAACCCTCAGCTTTGATTGGAAGGTAAGAGGATGTGTCTTAAACATAACGTATACATACAGTATTTACAAAGGCGTATATATGAATGACATGGTCTGTTTTATGTTCTGAAGGTGGTGAACCCATATCACCTGCGGGTGCGGAGGAAGAATCCAGTGACAGGAAACTTGGTGAAAATGAGCCTGCAGCTGTACCAGGTGGACAGCAGATCTTACCTCCTCGACTTCAAAAGCATCGATGGTTAGTGACAGACAAAACTGATTTTACAACACCTATCATTTGGAATAATCCATACCTAAATGAAAGAACATTTGCATCATAAAGAATTTGTTCTTCTCTGATAGCAAATGCATTCACAATGTTGCTACACTGCAACTCAATTTGTCTGCCCTAATTTCACGGCTCTAAAATCTGCTTTAGCTGAGTTGGTAGAGGAGGTGGTGTTTATGCAGATTAAATGGCAGGGTGCACTTCTGGTACTTATTTAAGCATCAACTTGCACTTACGATGCAGCCTACGCAGGCCACCTCTTTTACAAACGCAAGCACAAAAGGCATCTTTTCATTCGTCATGTATATATGCCGTGCTTTCCTATGTGTTAGATTATTCTACACACAAACAATTGTAAAAATATTTACCACCAATTATCATGAGTAGATCGTGACCGTCCTCTACCTCTGCCTTATTCTCATCTTCTCTTTTTAAGATTGAATGTGCCTCGTTTAAAGGGGACCTATCATGCAAAATGCACTTTTGATGTCTTTTATACATAAAGATGTGTCCCCGGTGCGTCGGGGAACTCCCGCAGCGTCAGAAAATAAAACCCTCTCTCTTTTCGTCCGTACCCAAATCTTTTAAAAAGAGGGGTACAACGAGCGGATACAGATTTGCTGCCGATTTGACGTCATATCGGCAGCGGACCCACAGAAAGTTGCTATCAGAAACAATGCCTGACGTGTTTTGGACGTAATCTCGTCTTTGTTTACATTAGCAAGCCTTGCTAACACTCAGAGCTAACCTGTACTGTCGAGCACGTGTTTAAAAAGCAGGAAATAAAAAAAGGAACTCACCTTGTGATAAACCCGCAAGAGAAAAAGCATTTGAGCTCCATACTGTTTCAGAAATAATCCTTGATGTGGTTTAGAACAGGATGGCGATTTATCACAGCAGAATTGAACTTTATCTCCGGTAGAATTCTGATCAGGCATTAGCTCCGCCTACTCTTTTTTTTTTTTTTAAGCTAATGACCCAAAATCCGCATTTCTCTAACAGGGCTGCAAAAGAGGGGTATGAGCAGTATGAGGCATGGCTACAATGGGTGATCTGTTTGGTATTTTAAGCAAAAAACTTCACAGACATGTTTTGTATAGGCCCTACAATATATTTTTCCAATATAGCACAATAGGTCCACTTTAAAGGCTAAATTCCTAATTCAATTCAAACATTTTTCTTGAGAGTACTTGAATTTATTTTAACATGAGAGTAATTGGTTGTGATTTATAATTAATCCAGTAATTGCATTATGGATGCACGTTAAACATTTGAATTCAACAGACAAAAAACGTTTCCTATATCATTTTAGAATCGCTATACAAACACATTGACCTCATTCCCTCTCTGATCATCTGATTCTCTCTCATCACCCCAGATGACATCATCGAGGCGGCAGGTAAATCAGGGTCGTCCACTCCCCAGAGGTCGGGCTCCACGGCCGGGCTGCACAGACCCAGACTGAGCATCGACTCGGCGACCCCGGCGCTGGACATGCAGCTGCTCAGCTCCTCGGGGTCACTGTTTGGCTCCTCCCCCCTGCTCACCTCACGCCAGGGTTCACACACCATGGACTTCTTTGAAATGTGTGCCAGTTTGATCACTACGCTCGCACGCTGAGACCTCCTCACCTCGCTGCCACCTGGGTGTCAGTGGGGATTTAAAGCCAAATGCTGATCTGGGATGTAGGGAGTGTAGAGGTTCGGAGTGACTTCCTCTTTCTGTCTCCTCGCCATCTCAGCTCCAGTGGTACTGGACTGGAAGGGTGAATGGCTGTCACCTCAGATCAAGGAGACATAGAGAGGAAGCCTTTCTCAGAGAGGCAGATAATTAGTTTTATTTTTTCTTGTTTTGACACAGTCATGGGGTCAGAGTCTTAGAGTTTAAACATCCAGCCACAGCTAATGAAAACTGATCCTGGGAGTGGAGTCTGTGAACTGGTCGGCATAGAGAGAGGCATTAGGGCACAGCTCAGTCGCGTTGCAGTCTGCAAAGGTCAAGTGTAACGTCACTACTCCCACAAACACCTTCAATCTGTTATTCACTGCTGTCATCAACCCAAAATACACTGATCCTGCTGACTTTGCCCAAGCCACTGATCAGAGGTCAGTTTTAATGTTTGTCTTATATAGTGATCAAGACACTGGTTGATACACTTTACATTGAATCTGTGTTCTGAGGGAAAGTTAAAACATATAAAATCTTATTTCAGATTTTATATTATATGGTTTGTAAACTGCTTTTGTTCTCCATGTAAACAATATATTTATGATGCAATCGTATAACGTGGGTGGAAAGGTTGGCCAAGGTATACCAAATAACAGACTTTATACAACATAAAATAGATCATTATTTAGATATCAGATCCATATTTATTTTTGAAAGATTGTTATTTAGGCACTGTTATAGTATTTAAGCACAGAATCTATGTAGAGGTTTATTCTGATTTTGAATAGATTGTAGAAGATTAATGAACCTGGAGAGACAGCCGGATAGCCGGGCAATAATACTCTGCATAACACTGATGAGTGTCGAAGCACAGATACACACCATCTCACAGGAGTTTACACAACCACCCCATAATCTGACTATTGTTGTGAAGCAACGGACTGTGCATAGGTATGATATTCTCTGATATTCCAAAGAAAAGACACACACACTCTACACTTAATTTAAGTGCATGAATGCGTTAATGTTGCGTAGTCATGCATGTCCAGAATATAACTGAAAAACATGGCAGTCAGTCAGATAAGCAGTGAGCTAAGAAAGAAGCCATGTGCTAGGCTACAATTAATAACAATCAAAACCAAAGTATTCCCCTTAGGCCTTTTAAAAGGCATCAACAATAAGCGCCTAATGTAGATCTATAATCTATATAATCTAGAATAGATTTTCTCTGTGCATATTAATATTTACTTCATAAATTACTACAGAAGTCAATCAATTTTCAAAATGGCTACTAATCATTCTAGAAGTAATAAAGTTAATTAGCCGTGTGTACGAATAGATAATGATGATGACAATCGATGAGAGGAAGATGATCAATCCATGTGAGCTGGTGTGTATCTGCTGCAGGACAAGCCACAGAAACCTTTTTCCAGCTGCCTTAAAGAATGCAACACAGTCATTCTGTGCATGTGTTTATGGAGAGTGTGTGCATGAGCCAGTGTGTGTAGAGGAGATCAGATGAGTGTGTCACATGACTTTCTTGTTCTTTGTCTGGAGGATCTTTGCAGTGACTTTAAAGTTGGTAGAAAGTCGTGTCAAAATGGGATGTCTGTGTGTTGGCGCTGTCCTCTGTGTGTTCCGACTGTTGAGCTGTCTGTTCGTCTGCACTTTAAAACTCATTTGCAGATTTAGTGTTGTATTGCATCACAGCCTTGTTGTGGATACATAAACTTTACTGTACCTGTTGTTTCTTGTCCTATGTTTTCAGACTGCATGTTAAGTGAAAGTTGATGCTGCTCAGATAAATCCTCCTGTCCGTCTTTCTCTCGGTTTCTTTCCTTGGTTTTAGAGCAGCGTATTTGTTTTCATAGAGGTGTTGCCTTTCTACTGTTCTCAGTCAAATATGTAGGGGGTTAGTAAGGCAAGGCAAGGCAAGGCAAGGCAAGGCAAGGCAAGGCAAAGTGCTTTACAAAAAATGAAAGACATTAAGCACTCTACTTAAGACAGGTGTAACAAAACCCCAAAATGGCCAATATATAATATATTACACACCCTCGTAATGTGTTATACCTTTGTATCCATCATTATATTCACAGGCTGTGGGGTAGCAGGCAGGGGTTTATTTATTTCTAATTAAAAAGGAGATTAACCGGAAAACATTTCAGAAACTTTGGTGACGTTGGAGGTTTACACACATCGCTGACTATTCAACCAGTTACAGTGTTTTATGACTTTATTGGACTTAATTTGATGTAGACGAGTTGGTTACTCTACTGCATCAAACTCAAAATGGAGTCAAATTTGGCCTTATGAGAGCACTGTGAAGGCTTTTGGTTGAAACAGTGAAAGCCCATTCTTACCTAAATCCCTTTATTACATTATCCTGTTTCTACGTGTGGTTGCCTTTCCTGTCTGGCGTCACATACACTGAATATACTCCGATGTGCTCCCTGCTGCCAGACACATGCCACTGCACACCGCTTTTAAACAACAATCAATGTCAAACCTCTATATTAAACTCCAGTGCTGCTGTGTCTAATGACTTCTGTTTAGTGAGCGACTCGGTTCACATCAGGATCACATCTGGCCCATTATGCATCTGATTCTGCATTGGAGAGGTCATGGGTATTTTCCCTGATATAACCAGTTTTTACTATCAGATGCAGCACTGGACATTACAACTGTATGCAACTACCAGTGGCATGTTAGTAGTTAGACTCTAATCTGTGTTTAAAGCTGGGAAACACACGGGGCCGAATCAAATACTCTTTATCTGTGGTGGGTTTTTATGATAAGTAACTTAAATACACCTGTGTATGTTGTATGTGTGTGTGTGTGTGTGTGTGTGTTTGCACACACTGGTTATTGGGAAAGAAAATGTATAAGCCTGTGTTTGTCACAGTTTCTCTTCCTGTCTCTGTCTGATTGGGGTTTGGATTTCTCTTGTTACGCACTGCATGAAATTGCTGTTAGAATTTGAACTTGAAGAGTATTTATTGAAAAACAATAAAGCAACATATAAAAGGAAAATGTTTTTGTCCTAAATCATAGGACCCGCCATCACAGAGGATTATATAGGTGTTTTTTCCAGACAAAAATGACCTCAGGTGATCATCACACCACTTTGTCTTTCTGTAACACTTGGTATTCATCAGCTTCAGGGAAAGTCGTAGAAGAAAGGCGGTAAGATAAAAGTGACACCTGCTACACATCCGCTCCATAACAATTAAAGAAAGAAAATAAACTTTATGGATTGTGCTTCCCTCCAGAATGTGCAACTGTGAACAATACATAGCAACTGGTCTTTGTCTGTTTTAGATTTCCCTCCATGGTTATTGGTGCCATTAAAGATAATTATACATACTATCTTTAAAGCTCAGCATTTAAATACTATGACATGAGTTACATATGCACTTCTATAATCCATAATGATATTTAACAACACTAACAGGGGTACATAGAAGTAGAAAAGATACTCATGTACAAAAAAACAACAATAATACAAAACACATGGAAGAACTGACTAGCCCAGTATTAAGTAAAAAAAGAACTATGTAAGTTTATATATGTAATTGTATATGCAATTTATTCATTTGTATGTCTACAAGCTATACTTCCATGTACTCCTTTGCTACCAACACTGTAAACTGGTAACACGTGTATTGGACACTAACTAACTAGATTATCCTGAGGAATAACCTGACTGGTGATTTCTCGGAATTTTCAATGTAAAATTGTAAATGTTCAATGTACATTTCAACGCATGAGGTGTGTTTGAAACATGTTGTACTTCTTTTTCCTGGGATCAGCAGCTCATATTGGTCCAATTTCTCAAAGTCATACAGAGCCACCAGGTCCCTCTGCTTTCACACGGAGAGCTTGAGGAGACGGTGTATCGCTTGTTGAGAAATGTCCTTATCTCGATCCTCTTCATCATCATACTGATCCATAAATGCCGTCACCAGGTAAACGAGGTCACAGTCAGGAAGACGAAGACACTGTCACAGTATTGGGTGACTGACACGGGTCACGGTGTGCACAATAACAGTATGGACACATGTTTGTTGTGTTTGTCCTCTGCCTGGCTGCTCTTTGTCCTGCTGTTACAAACAGAAAAACAATGTGTCGGTAAGTGAAGTGCACAGTGATGTCATGTAGAGACGAGAGAGTCCAGGCGATTTATTATTACCTTGTTTATGAGAATTACTCCACTGTCAGGTCAGCATACATGTCAGGAGGAGGTAAAATGATCATGTCAGGATGATCAAAATCTAATGTAGTAACTTCAGGCCTGTAAGAAAACACATTTTAAATTATTCAACATGCCCAAACACAACCCAGAAACTTACAGTTCAGTATGAGGTGCTGCAATGTGGGTTACTGTGCCAGCAGGAATCAGTATGACTATGAATATAACTCCTTGTAAAAATTCCAGTACATGGAATCAAGTCATTATCCTACCAGCCACAAGATAACTACTGTCAACAAAACAACAAACAAAGAATGTCATGCTCAGCAGAATAATACAAAGGGCAAAGAGGAAGGACACTTTTCTGTCTGCAGGTTGCACAACCTTAGCTTTGTCCTTTGTGCACGAGTGTGTGTGCATGTTTTATAACTCTACTTACAAGGAATCTTCTTCCTCCTCCACTAGCACAGGACCTGTGATGGAAACACATTCAGTCAAATCGAATGCTTTTTAAATGGTATAGATGGATACACCGATTTTTATTTAAAAAACCAATACTATAGGTATTCACAATAAACTTTATAAAATGAAATGATCATGTTGCACATTATTATACAAACACATTGTCATTTTACTTTATAATGTTTCTATATTTAACAATCAGGGATGTTCAGACATCACTTACTTGACACTGATTCAATGCTGCTGTAAAAAATAAGGAAAAGCAACAATTAAAACACAGTTTGTGTGTGCGTGCGTGTGTGTGCGTGTGTGTGTGTGTGTGTGGTGTGTGTGTGTGTGTGTGTGGTGTGTGTGTGTGTGTGTGTGTGTGCGTGCGTGTGTGTGTGGGTGTGGGTGTGTGTGTGTGTGTGTGTGTGTGTGTGTGTGTGTGTGTGTGTGTGTGTGTGTGTGTGTGTGTGGTGTGTGTGTGTGTGTGTGTGTGTGTGTGTGTGTGTGTGTGTGTGTGTGTGTGTGTGTGTGTGCGTGTAAAGCGGACGTGCAGTTTGTGCTTCATGCCTACCTTGGAGCAGGTTCGGCAGGTTTTGGTGCATGGAAAAATGTGGCCAATTTCTGAAGTGCTTCATGTCTTGCTCTAATGAAAAATGAATACTAAAAGAGTCAAATACTATTCGATATACAATGAAGTGTATATGTGTAAGAGAGAATCAGGTAAACTCACTTGTCATGTGTGCCCTCTGCGCTGATGTCACTTTGACTGTGTTGGTGGTTTATGCTTAGATCTCTGTTTCCTAATAAAATGAAAAAGACAAATACAGGCGAGAACTTTACAACACATACCTATTGCATTCATTATATCATAAGCACACAGGTACTGAAGACACTAAACCTTGGAGTCATTGTAACACACTTTAATTACGAACATCTTCCTGTGAACTCAAACAACCTGCTCCTCTGCTGATGTTGTAATTCAGCTTTTATAGTATGCTAACAACTGAGACTTCTGTGAGTCTTTCAATGATGATTAATACAGAAGGGAGTGGGATTCCAGTAGCTTGACAAAAAGTCCTGATGACATGACATCGCTTCTCTATTGTATCTGCACACTTATATCAAGATAGGAGATACAACAAGTGTCGACACCAGGGCCAGCCCTGACCAATTTGCTGCCCTAGGCAAGATTTTAGCTTGCCCCCCCCCCCCCCCCCCCCCAAAATGCAGACACTCACTATGACTTGCGCGTGCACGGTGTGGCATGACCACCAAAACAGAAAGATATGGACACAAGATGTGTGCAACTGTATTTAGTTTCCTATCCAATTGAACATGATTTAAGTGGGGTGGGGGGGGGGGGGCCTTTTTTGTAATATTGAAGTTAAAAGCATCAATCTGGTGCATATGAGAGCAACATTAAAAGATCTATGGATACATCTCTCAACACCCATATGAAACAGAACTGTAAGCAGATTTTCTTTTTCTTTATGGATATTTTACAAATCACTCCCCTTTCAAACTGTATTGTTGTTTATTAATAACAACTTTTTTGTACTGTCATATAGTATTTTATACCTGTTTTTCACCTATTCTCTTATTTTGTATAACTATAATGATCATATAAAGGTTGTGCCCTTTACCTCACTGAGCTGAGGTTATCAGACCCGCTCAGTCTTTCAGGAGAGAGCTCTCTAAAGCTCTCCCCCCCGCGGCCCGCTTACGATGTAAATTCCAATGTGAATAAAAGCACACAGAAGCTGTGTACGTTTTTTGGGAGTTTGATTTATATTGAAATGAACACAAATACAAATTAAAACCTATAATTGCACACTAAAACCATTATTTAAAAAAAAAGAACAATTTTCACATAAACCGGCTGGGGCAGTTCAACTTGATTTTGGGGGGGGGGGGGTGGTGTGCCATAGTTTTATGGGCGCTGTACGCAATATAGGCGTAGTTCTGTTAGTATAAGATAATAGATGTACTTTGTTGATCCAAAATCGGGAATTGTGTTGTGATGAAATTAAAATGTTTCTTTTTTTTTTTTTGGCCCGCCATATGGGTTGATGCGCCCTTAGCATTCACCTATACTGCCTATGCCGAGGGCCGGCCCTGGTCGACACCATATGAGAAACACAAGTGTCACACTGTGTGGTACATAACACAACCAGTGACATCATCACTAATTGTTAAGTATAAACAGTAAGCTAGGAACACAATGTGTTGAAGAAAGTCCTAGTTTTAAATGTCTTACCCATATCTGGCATTGAGAGTGTCCTGTTGTGGCCCCTGCAGAGGAAACAGATTGACAAGACGAGGCATTGATAATAAGAAACTGAACGCATAGCCAGCGATGACTTATCAGAGATCAGTGTCAATGGTGCTGATAGGTCTCTATCTCAAGATGTAATATCAATCAAAAGCATAATGTAGATCCATCCTGACTTACATTGGAGTCAGTGAATCTGCGGTATCAGGAGGAGGGGAGGTGGGTTCTTCTTCGTCACCGGTCCCACTCCTCACTGTCATCTGTGACTGCACACAACATCAACATCAGACTGATGCAGAATAAGATCAACACAGTTTTCATGAATAAGAACAGCAAGATATTACAGCTCTCCGCTGACAATGGAAAGTGGTTTGAGGCCCTGAGAAAAAGAGAGAAATACAGCTATAAATAATGTTCCAACAGTGTGAGGGAGAATGATTGAGGGAGTGTGCCCTCCTACCTGCTCCCCGAGCTGGTAACCTCCTTCTCTGCGACCACATTGTTGTTGTTGCCCCTGTGAGAGATGGCCGCCTTCTTTCCGAGCTCCAGCATCTCCTTGATGTCCAGCTCCACATGATCCACGGCAACATATCCGTCTGTAACAAACACACACAGGGTCAGTGCCGTGATACACAATCAAGGAATGTGATTGTTTGTTTGTTGATCATTCTGTGTGTGCATTTTAATTTGATCAATATAAATCAGGGGTGTCAAACTCAAATACACAGTGGGTCAAATAAAAAATCGGTACTAGTCAAGGGCCGGACTGGTTCAATGTTTATTGCAGGACTTATTGAAATTAACTTATTGCACATATTAAACCTGGAACTAACAAGCTTAAATTATAAAAACAACATTAAACATTAAATAATCAGTCACATTCATTTCTTATGGCTCTATCTGCAGCTTTTCCAGAGTCATTTCTTATGATTACATTTTTCCACAGGCCAAAAAACAGCTTCAAAAAATAAATTTCCCTCAAAGCCAAACATGCCCTGTTGTCGCAAGAAACAAAAGTGCAGAAGGAAACATCCATTGAAACTCAGGGTGCTGCTCTGTGATGCTAGCTCAGATACTTGGCTTCTCATCTTGGGTGCTAGTTCATCAATGTTTGGGCTCAGGCTCTGAGCGGAGGAAATCCTCAGGATTGAGTGAAGGTGTGCGTGCAATATACCGGCGGGCAAGATCTAATAGTAATTTAAAATGATCCTGCGGGCCGAAATTAAATCTACCAAGGCCTGATTTGGCCCCCGGGCCTTGAGTTTGACACATGTGACCTAAAGCGACAGAATTAGCTGTGCTTGGTTTGTTTTAAATCATTTCATTCGATTTTAATTATGTAGCATATAGCCCCGGAGCATTGAATCTAATTTTCTACATGGGCCTGCCTAGTGTAATCTATTGCTTTAATCCCACAATTACAGCATTTCAAGTTTTCTGTGCGAACAACTTTTGTAAAGTTATTATGTTATTCTCTGACTTTCCATTAATCCATTTGTTCCTCCTTTTACCCTTTAGCTGAACAAAATGCTGATGATAACACATGGCTTTAATTAAAAACTCACAGTTGTTGCTGCTGTCCCTGGCCAGCCATTTCCCTTTGGGACAGTTGGTTGTACTGATGATGCTGATGATGTCCCCGCTGTTGGCGGACAGATCATTTTTACGTCCCTTGGTCGCCATGGTTACGGTTGCTTCGTAGATGGCGTCCTCCTGTCCTGTGATCTAACAAATACAGCGGCAGGTTAACACAACACCTCACATATACGTGTATATGCAAACAAACTACAGAGACTTTATACAGAGAATGTAAACAAAATCAAACTTTTTAATGGATCTTTTTCACAGCAGATATATTGACATGATCCAGAAGGAAAAGCACAGGTGTAATTATTATTATTAACATGAACTGTTTCCCACTTAGAGGGACTGACTTAATGGTGCACTGAGCCATAGTTAATGTTTCCAATTCCACCTGTGCTTTTCCTGTTATCACAAGTCAAAGTGTTTGCAGTACAAAATAAAGGGATTTCATACCTAATGACATTAACTTCCTTCCACCATGTGAAATGAATGGTTTCCAAAATAATGACACAGTTTGAATTTAAACCTGCAATAACTGTTTTTTTTGTTCAATATTTGCTCTTATTTGAACTTTGTTTTCATAGGCAAATATCTGGTCCATTAGCTGCTCAATGCTCCACTATGTAACTATAGTAACATTCAAGAATGACTTAGTTTCTCTCTGTACTGCTAGTTCTAACTAAAATGTATCCATTTGTCTTTGTCTGGTAAGAACCATTTGTTTCAAAGCTTTCGAACGTATGCAGGACCCACTAGATCCTGAAGAAAGTTATTGTGTGAATATGGTAACCGTACATTGCATAATAAAGAACAGACTATATATTGTCTGTCGTAAAAAAACGATGAAACAATGTTTAGACATTCCATTTGAGCCTGCTCGTGGTGCTCAGCACGGCTCTTCCACCAGGAGGAATGAATCCCGACAGGTTTGTATGCCAAGACACATACCCCACCCTCCCCCGCCGCTCGAACACCTGCCATACATCCCTGCTCCGTCAAAACAACAGCACTCACTTTGAATTTCTTCTTCATCTCATTCTCCTTCTTTTCCTTTTCTCTCTGCTCTTTCTTTTCCTTTTCTTTTTTCTCCTTTAGCTCCTTCTTCTCCTTCTCCCAGTCGCTGCTTCTCTTTCTTTTTCAGCTCTTTCTCATCCGGCCCTTCAGCTTTCTTTTCGCTCCTGCAGAGGAGAGAAAGAGTTATATCAGTGTGTTTGAAAGGGACTCCTTGCAGGATATTTAAATGGCAGAGGAGATTATGAGGGAAACAAAGGCAGATCAAATTCTTATTTCTAACACCGTCTGGGGGGGAAATCCAGATGGAAAATGAACTGGGTCAAAAAAGAATATGGCCTTACCTGCCGAACCTGCCCGGCTTGAGTTTCTCTACATTCTGTAAACAACAACAAAGAGATAAGGCTTTATTTAACTTGCATTGAATCTCCAACAGCATGACTTATCTCACGTCTTTTGTATTTTAAAAGTGACTTCAGACGGAGGCAAGCAAATTCTCACAAAAGCTACTTACTATTTCTTGTTGAGCCACAGCATATGGATCTGTGATAAATAAAGAGGTCCACAATTCTTTAAGTCAACTTTGATAACAAGCAATGAGCTGGACTATTTTTAAGATAAAATCAAACTTCTTTTTGGTATTTATTTAAGAAATGTTGGTTATAGTGTTGGTATTTGTCATTTAAATGAATGGATGAATGCTAATACTCCATCTTTAGAATTTGAGGATTTAGTTAAATGTCGCACTTCATGCATGCAGGCATCATATAGCAAAACATATGAACTTTCAGTCTATGTTTATTTGATAAAGGGATTTATATGTCTTATCAAAGTTATATGACCGATGCAATTATATCTGGTGTTCCAAATATCTTATTACTAATATGATAACTGAAAAGACTGCTCACTCTTTGGGGGTCCTTTGCGTTTCTTTCCACCGTCACTCTTTGCTTTATTTTTGCCCGAAGACGTAGTGATGTCCTCGTAGACATTTTCTGTGCTCTCATACACATCGTTGTGAGCTTCAGCAGGAATCCTGAAAAGAGAAAGGATGACATCTAAGTTCTCAGAGACAAACAAGTATTTTGAAACAGAGAGCACGGGGTCCCTCATGTGTCTTACCCCGGAGCTTCCTGAAGGACTGGGAAGGAAAATCCTGATAGTCGATTATCTGGATGATCGTCTACAAACGTTGGAGATGCATGCACCTCAGCTTCAGGTGGAGTCGCCCCGTTACTGTCAAACTCCGGCAGGTTCTGTTGATCTGGAGTCTCTGGACCGGTGTAATCCCCATCCCCCCCACTCGGGCACCTGCAGCTCTGGAGGATAAGCATCTGAGGTCACATCATCAAACTCTGGGATGTCTGTGGGGTCAGCCTCGGAGAATTCAGGAAGAGCAGGGATCTCTGTAGATAAGATGATATACTTGTTAGGCGTGGTGTATGGGTTTGATTTCACAATGTCAGGGTAACAATGCTGACCATTACCTTCCAGAGGAGGAGGAGGGATGAATTCCCATAGGTTGACAGAGGGAGGTCTGTGGGGTTTCTCTGGAGCAACTCCCAGAGACTCGGGGTCTGGGCGGAGCCGTTTGGGGGGAGGAGGGGGAACCACCAACAGCTCTGGGACAGGGTCCGACCCCTCATCAGTGATACCTTCCAATGCTGGAGAGGCTTGCCCTGCAAAGAACATGCCCCCATGTTAATACATGATCACGATTATTAATGTACCATGTATGACTCGTTTGTCAGAGACTTCTGGGTTTCCCAAAGTATTGTATTAAAATAGTATCTGCATTTCAGGATCAGCATTTAAAAACAATGAATTGAAAGGGTGAAATATTTCAGCTGAAACACCCGACGGCAAGAGAAAGTGGAATAACTTATGTTGTTGTTAGGAGAAAAAAACAGTTAAACAGTTCACAGAAGTCATCGAACTAGGCCAGAGCAGAGCTAATGAAAAAACACACAGCAGACCTTAAAAATCTCTGTGTAACTTTACCTTTTAAGAAACATCATTTATTTTAAACATATTTCTTTAAATCCAAAGAACTTAGTGTGGCACTAGTCCTAGAAAGGTGCAATTGTATTTAATTGAACCATTTCTTCTCATTATAATGCAACATTTTCCTTAAAATGTTATCACTTTGTATTACAAATAGGTGTTTTGAAAATAAAAAGGCAATCATTTAGACTCAAAAAGCTTTTTCCACTGAGAGTTAGCATAGATATACAAGTGTATTACTTTACTATAAGTGACCACAGATAGGGAAATAGTTAACAGCATGAGGTCTTTTTAATTGATACATGCAGCGACATGCACAATTAATACGCTAATAAAGCCACTGTGACCACAGCAGCAGACTCCTCATTATGCACTGCCAGTTCAACTGACATCGCTCCTCCTCACCTTCATAGCTGACATACCTGTGTGCCCTGCCTGCTGACGCAATGGAGGAATGTTCTGTGTGTGTGTGTGTGTGTGTGTGTGTGTGTGTGTGTGTGTGTGTGTGTGTGTGTGTGTGTGTGTGTGTGTGTGTGTGTGTGTGTGTGTGTGTGTGTGTGTGTGTGTGTGGTGTGTGTGTGTGTGTGTGTTGTGTGTGTGTGTGTGTGTGTGCGTGTGTGTGTGTGTTTGAATTGTGAAAGTTACTTCTCCAAAGGTATCCTAAAGCATAAATCATACTATACATACCAGCTTTTCTGTATAGCTGAGACACTACACTAAGTAAAGATGTCATGTAGTTGAAAGTACTTCCTGATGATTAGATTATACTTCTGTGTCATACATTTACAGTTTAAAACTCAAAGAACCACAGTAAATTGTGTAGACTTACTGTGGTCCAAGCTGTTGAGCTTTCCCTCATAATCAATGGGTGGTATATCTGGGAGGGAAATGGTGGGACTTGGTGGACGCTCTTCAGAAGGTGGGGTGAAGGAGTAGGATTCGGTGGGGTTCGTCGGTTGGCTAGAATCAGATGGACACATTAGAAACCCACTAAATAGCATGAATCAGCTGAACATTTGGTCCTACCCTCCATCACTTGAACAATGTTTCAAATGTTGTTTTAATTATGTTTCGGCGCAGAGAAAGTTCTTTTGTTTACCCAATCTTCTTGCGTGCCTTCTCCAGCGCATTGAAGATCCTCTGGTCAACCGGAGACATCTTTCTCGCTGGGCTCATATCCTCCGCCCTGGAGAGGGCAGAGAGGGCCGAGATGGGTCGCTCAGCTTTGGGAGACGACGGAATGGATGGAGGGTCTGTTCTAGGAGGAGGAGGAGGAGGCGGCGTCTCCACTGCAGATATATTTACAGCCTCTACACAAGCCTCAGCAGCAATCTCAGGCTCAGGAAGTGATGGAGGAGGAGTGGGGGCCACTGGAGAAGGAATAGAGATGGCAAGACTGGGTGGGGGGGTTGGGGAATCGGTGGGTGGATTGGTAATGACTTCATTCTGACTAGCAGGCCTGGAAATGTGCACTGCAGGAGTCTCCATCTCAAGAGGAGTTTCAATCTCTAAGGTTGGCACTTGGAGATCTGGGATATCAGGAACAAAGGTAGGAGGGGGGGTCAGTTCGGGAGAGGCAGGGATAGTGGAGGGCGGGGTTATTTCCATTACAGCAGCTGAGTCCGGTAAGATGGGGATGTTTGGTAGAAGGGCCCTTGGGGCAGAAATGTCAGGTGCTACAACACCATAGTCAACATGTACTGGGATAAGTGGCGCTGGTCCAGTAATGCCTAAGGTGGGAGAGTCTAAGATCTGATCTTCAGGGACCTCTGCTGAATTTCTTTTTGTTGACTTCATGAAATCCAGGATGCCCCTCTTCTTTGACACTATGCCTGTAGGTGGGGGTGCGGCTGGCACCAGCTCAGCAGTTTTCTCCTTAGATGCTCCAGGGAGCTGCGGGAGCTTCTTCACTTTCTTCGGTTTCAGATCCTCTGAAATCTCTTCAAGCTTCTCTTTGCTTCCTTTCATTGTCTTGTCTTTCGCTTTTTTCAGCTTCACTTCAATCTTGTCTTTGCCCTTAGAGATGAGAGGCGTTTTGCTCTGCTTCTTATCCTCTTTGAAGATCACTTTGGGGGCATTAACTGTTTTCCCACCGAGGGTCTGGTTGATGGAGGTCAGAAGGGAGGGGCGTGCTCCTGCAGGGAGGAAGTGAGAGGGACTCGTGGGAGGGGGGACACTTTTAGGTTTGTCTGGGAGGGCAGGTCTGCTCTTCGGTTGCTTCAGAAGAAGTTCTTCCTCCTGAAACTTGGCCATCAGGGCCTTAAAGTCCAGCGTGACCTCCTGGTGAAAGGACCGAACAATGTAAAGCTGATGTACAATACTACGCTCAGGCAAATACAGAAAGTATATGTTTACTTGTTATCACAAAAAAGATGTCACTTGTTATGAAAGATAGTGTGGTGCTTAGCTAAGATGAAGATTGAAACCATGGCCATGTTCTACCCTTCACATAACAATGATTTTTTTTACTCATTAGCATATCTACAAGTATTTCCAACCTGATAGTGATCTTTCAACAAATGTCAACAAACACATAGGAGGCCTGTATTTATATAATAAATAGCTGCCAGACAATTAGTCTGTACTACTAACTCAGTCAAAGCTTACTATGCTGTCAAAGATTACACCTATTAACACAATATCAATTATAACAATAGTATTGCAAATAGTATAATTATGATAACATAAAGCAAAGTTAAACACACTTTGCGTAATGTTTGATATTAAAGGGCCACATACCTGATCCATTGTGTCTAAATGTCCACCGAAACGTCAAAATTCCTTCTTAGTCGAGTAAGTTAACTCCAGTGAGTTCCTTTATCAGCTTCTCATTATATGTGCAAATAAATCACAGTTAACAGTTGTAACGCTTTATAAATCCTGTGCCAACTCAGTGCGTCTCTGCTCCGTGCTGATCGAGACTGGTGTGCGTCCCTTGCGCACAGGAGATGGTTTCGGGGCAGGAATGAGGTTGAGTAGGAATACTGACACTCGTCTTTACAAAACAGCCCGTCTCGTCAAACGGGTCTTGGCCCCGGTTGAGCATTTAGAGCAGCGCAGTGACTCTCAACAGCTAGGATTGTTGTGTTTTTATCCTTCGGGAATGTTGCCTGGCTGCACGGTGTTACGCGCAAATGTGAGTCACTGTCATGAAACCTCGCACCTGGAGTTGTGTTCTTAAAACTGTTAAATATCCACCGTGATTTTGCCAATACAGAACATCCTGAATCCTAACAATATAGGTGTGTTTGCTCCTGTGGGAAGATGTTGTCCATCGGTGCATGTTGTCTGCAGCTGAAGTTTAATCTTGAAAGTTAACATAAAGAAAAAGCAAGCAAAAGAGGCTTGTCAACATTCCAGGTTTATTATTACATAGTATTTAGGTATGCATTTGCTTTCACTGACATGTGTGCAGGGACTCAGCAGCTCAAGAGCTTAGACCTCATGTAAAAACATTTTTGTCGTTGTATTACTGTCTGTGTAGAAACAATCTTAAAAACTATAGAAACTGCAGATTAGACGAACCTTAAAAGGGGCAGATCACCCAATAACCAATATACATGTACGCATTTCCACTTACCCTTGGTTGTATCCAGTTATGCAGATGTTTCCAATTGAACCTGATCTCACCAGAATGCGTGACTCCACCACGACTTCTTAACACCACAATGCGTGGTGGAGTCACGAACTTTGTTACATCAATACAAAATGTTGCCAACACAATAAGACAATGGCGTGAACGGAATCCCATGTGTGGACAGCTTTCATAGAAGAAATGTTTACAAAGAAAACTGCCGACAGTGAGATATGTGGATTATTAAGTAACTGGGACAAGGTATTTGGAAGACATTGTGGAAAAAATATCACAGATAAGTGTCTTTATTGTCTTCTAGTTTGAATTTCTCCTGAATACAATTATTGAATCAACGAGTGTGTTAAAGTTGTCTTGATGTGTTTTCCCCTTTTCCACAGGGAGGAGGGGAGAGGCAAAATAAGAGGACGAGGTCTTTGTTCTGTAGTGGCTTGCTAATAAAGCTTATGACAGCTTGCATTAGAGGCTGCCAGTGGAGCAGAATGTGACAGGCCATTAAAGCTGTGTTAAATTACAGCAACATACTGTGGAACTTGCTTTACACTATAGCTAAAGACTCACTGTGGTCACCTCTGCCAGGCACACACCATTAGGCTCACTTTCTCTTTCAAACACACACACACAACCTCATTACAACAGAGACACACACATAGACATATCAGTCATTTGGGATGTGTTTATTTGTTACAGTAATACATGGTGGAATACATAAATCAAGAGAGAACCAAAAAAATCATCTAAAAACCCACTGTAGAATGTCATATTCATAAAGATAAAAATAATGTGTCAATTTACATTAAGAAACTGTTAGCTGAGGTAAGTTAAAATAGGTCTAGAAATGTTATGTACTCAAACAGCACGTTTCCCTTTTTATTCAACTTCTCTGCTCATCTTCTAGTTGTCAAATTTGAAAGTGAATCAACATCATAGTCCAAAAGAGTTCTCAGTGACATGGGGGACTCTGGCCATAAAATAGGGAGTCATTGGCATCAAAGTTGATGTAGTTGTAGCAGAGGAAGCTGCCGTCCACACACAGACGCGGGGACAGCAGCAGTTGGCACCTGACCAGCAGACAGACAGATGGGGCGGAGCATCACCGTATCTCAAAGACTATAGAGGGGGGAATGGATGGAGGAGCAGACTACGTTACAGTGAGTGACACATGTCCTCTGCAACATAGAGAGTGTGAGGTACAGAAACACATACATAGGCCATTGGTGACATAAACTGCAGAAGCTGATCGGCTATCAATGTGAGGTGGTGGACTCGAAAAGACAGAAACGAGCAGGGTTGCAGCTGGAAACAGGATTAGTAAGTGAGGTTAAGACAAGACCAACAACATCCATGCACAAAATCAAAACAACATTAGAGGATTACAAAACATAGTGGGAAAACAGGAAAAGAAACATATGTTGGTATTGCTTGGTTAACGTCGAGAGTTTGCATAACTGAAGCCTTCCTATTTTATGGCACAGAAGTCCATTAGACAAAATGGTTGTTGTTGTCGTTATTTACAAAATGAGTTTGGCAAACCAACGATCCGATGCTTAAAGCCATGGTTGACTCTATAACTCCTATAGAGCTGACCCAGCGGCTTGATTGACTTATAAAATAAAAATTCAATTTTTTAATTTCTTCTTTTTTTAATCAGTATTGTACAAAAGCTATAGAGAATGAACAGTTCGATCACAGAATCTGTTGCAAAACACTTCCTTCTCAGCGTCCATCCTCAGTTTGTCCGGTCCTCTGGCCTCAGTGTGCGTCTGTCTGTGAGGACAGACGTTGGCAAATGATGTGTATGTTAGAGAGGGTGGGAGATGACTGCATGTGTGTGCGTGTGTGTGGTGTGTGTGTGTGTGTGTGTGGTGTGTTGTGTGTGTGTGTTGTGTGTGTGTGTGTGTGTGTGTGTGTTGTGTGTGTGTGTGTGTGTGTGTGTGTGATAGGAGTATATGTAAGCTGATTGTTGTGTTGTGTATTTGGGTGGAGTAGCTCCCAGAGAGTCTGTTTCTTGCATAGTGAATCCAGCAGACACTCACAGAATTGGGAGACATTGCCCAAACCAACAATCCCATCAGAAGCAGTGATCCTAGTAACGGGCCTCTGGATAGGCTCGTTAGAGTCCAGCTCCTCCTGCAGGATCCACTCGCTTCAGGTGCACATTCTGTCCATTAAATGAAAGATGATCATTCTAATCCTGATGAGCGAGCGGTGTGTGTGTGTGTGAGACAGCGAGGCACTGCTTGATTCAGTCTCCCTTGACGGCACAGTCCTCTGGCCAGAACAGGAGGCAGAGGGAGGAGTGTATGAGCAAACACAGAGAAGAGGAGGGAGGGAAGGAAGGAAGAAGGGAGCTAGGGGAGGAGCAGGTTATGTCTGTAAGGCTGTGTGTGAGTCACCACAGGGAGGGGAGAGGAGAGGAGAAGACAGCGCAGTGGAGGGAGAACTGGATCCGTCTCGGTGATTGATATCCCTCCTGCCTGGAGTGAATGACCAAGAGGGCTCACTCCTCTCAGGAGGAGGAGGAGGAGGAAGAGCACAGCGGGAGGGCAGAGGGAGCGTGGAGGCTCCTCCTGGGAGGCTGTTAGCCGAGGAGGAGGAGGAGGAGAAGAAGAAGAAGAAGAAGGGCTTGGCAGGCTGGGAGATATGCCAGTCACGCAAACACACACACACACACACACACACACACACACACACACACACACACACACACACACACACACACACACACACACACACACACACACACACACACACACACACAACACACACACACACACACACACACACACACACACCACACACACACCACACAACGGTGAGGGTTATCCCCCCCGTTCTCTCAGTGCTGCTCAGGTCCGTCTTCCTGCGTGTCTCTTTATTTCTTCCCTTTGTTGATCTGGGCGTAGAGAGGGTCCCTTCCCCCTTCTGTGCAGGAGAGAGGAAAAACATCAGGATTTCAAACCGCTTTTACTTCACAATTCAAATCTAGTTGGACTCGTAAGGATTTGCCTCAGCAGGTCTGAATGTTACATAATAAAAGGGAGGACCCGAGTTTCAGATGATGATTCATTCTCTCGATCAACTAAACCTACGGGTATCACCTACAAGCCCCGACAAGTACATCCAGACCTGCAGAGGCTTGTTACTTCCTGTACTAACATGGCCACCAGGTGGCAGTAGCACGCTTCTGTGGGGGAGACATCCAATAATTTCTCTTCTCTGGCCATTCAGAGCTCTCACTATAAAATTCACATCTCACTCTCAAAACCTTTTCATGCCTCTGTGTGCGTGTCTGAGTTTTTCTTCCCGAGTGTGTCATTGGGCGCGCACATGCTTATTCTTCCCCATTTCTCTTATGTACCAGTATGAATCAGAGGTAAAACTAGCGCCTTGAAAGACCAGTTTATGAGTCACCGTGTCAGTATTCTCCATATCTGAGCCGGAAGACAACAGGTTGATGGAACAACCCTGCAGTTCAGAGCCTCCACCCTGCTGTTAGTCACTCACAATGGGCCCGTTATTATCGTACACATAATTACAGCCAGCCACTCAATATGCCATGCAGACAGCTTGATTGGAGACTGCAGGATGGCCTATTGTGTGAGGACTTCTCTCAATGGTGGCAGTTTGGGGGCTACCAGTAGCTGCCACACAAGGATATGGAAGCCAATGGTTATTGTTCATAGAATTGAATGAAAACTGAGAAAAGGGACCAGACGAAATGTCTCTTTAGGGCAGAAATAAATGTTTCCAATTCTCATCAGATAAAATTGCTTCTGCTGCAAATGATTGCTGCCCTTCAGTTCAGTTAATACTAGATGAAAAAAGCAAGATAATGCTATTTATAAGTAATTGTAATAATGAATGATAATGAAAAAAAATCCTAGTTCTAATCATGTTAAAACACAAACTATACAAATAAGTATAGGTTCAAATGTGCACTAATCAAAGATTTGATTGTTTTGATTTGATGTTGCAGCTTACTCATGAGCGTCAGTCTCCTTTGGGAGAGAAAAGAAGAAAGACTTACAAAAATCTTCTCATGCTAAAAATCTCATCACCGAAAAAACCTGTTGAAATCCAAATGGCTTTCATCTGAACAGAAAAGTGGGTTAAAGTTGGGAGGAATGCTTTAGCTGAGTGTTGGGGCTCTGGGATACAGAGCTGTAACTCCGGCCAAAGGCAGACAGTCAGCAGAAAGTCTCTGCCAGCGGCCCGGAGAGAGGTGACAGAGAGGCTGAGACGAGCACTGACAGCCAGCACACATCGCTCAGCCCTCAGCAGAGCCACAGCCCGGCATGATCCTGCATTATGTGACCAGCGCCGCCAAGCACGGCCGCCTCAGCCTCATAAACCTCAGGCTGGGAGCGGGAGGGGGAATGGGTGGAGGTATGAGCGATGTTGCCGGTGTGGCACTAGCCTGAAGGCCAATATATCTGGCCCGGCTGGTACACGTGTGGACATTTATGTGCGCGTGTGAGTGGAAGGCCCTGGGCAGGGGCAGCTATGTGAGATTGTTCAGTGAACCGTGGAAGCAGGCCATTTCACGGCTGGGACTCGGGAGCGTTCGCTGGACATGATGAGATCAACCCAGAAAAAAAACACTTACACTCCCAATAGCCTGAACACATGTCTGTCCAACCACACACCGTGGGAGGACAAGACAGACGGCCATGCCCAGCAGCAAACACACACATATGTTTGGCTTTGATATGAGCACAGGTGGTGACAGTATCGATCACAGGTGCGCTTGTCTGGGGAATAAGTGGCCGATTGCTCAGGTGTGTGTGTGAGGGGGTGTTTGGGGAGTTGTCTAAAGTCGATGTGATTGAGCAAGTAAACACCGTATGGGAGCAGCTTCATTGGACCAGGACCAAAGCAGTCCACCAGTCAGTTCTCCACAATCCGTCCTCCCACTTAGGGCTCACATCCACCTGCTGCCCCTTTCAGAGCGTCTGAATGAGAGGAGGGGGGGGGCTGCTCAGCAGGGAAAGGACATGAATGCTTCTTGGGTTTTAATTAATGCCAATTATGCCCGGGCAGCCATTAATCTTGGCACCCCAGTATTAGCTGATGAAAACAAAACCATTACATTTTCACCGTGTGAGTGCCAGCAGTTATCATAAAGGGGCCACACTCTGGAGTTGGGTGGGCGAGGGAACCGGGTGGGGGGGGCAGGGATCAGAATGTCTCTCTTCTTTGGTGTTTGTGGTTGTGTGTGTGTGTGTGTGTGTGTGTGTTGTGTGTGTGTGTGTGTGTGTGTTGTGTGTGTGTGGTGTGTGTGTGTGTGTGTGTGTGTGCGTTTGTCTGTTTCCTTGTGTAGGCAAACAGCATGTTGACATATTGTTATAAGAAATCTTCAGCCTAGGTAGGTTTTCTGGGAGTTGCATTGATGTGCAAAAAGTGAGCAAACACGCACACATCATCATTTTCTTGAGTTTAAATAGTAGCTGCTGGTCTTTCTCAGTTTGAGCCTCTTGCAGTAATGCACATACTATTAGTAACATGACATCATGTAACATATATAATGCATAAAAATGACAGCACAAATCATTATTAAATTAAACTAAACATCCGAGATCAGCACATTGCACACAACATTGGCAAATCCCAGATGACGTCCTGTGCACTGAAGTGTACCGTTTCTGATTGGCTGTCACACACTAGTGCCTTTTGCAAGTGAGACGTGCGCTATTTAGGGAACTGGGCTTGATTTAGGGACACGTCACAAAGACACAATGAGGGCACCGTGCACTATGGCCAAAGTCATGATACGGGATGAGATCAGACATGTTATCACACCATTATAGATATATACTTACAACATTACAGGTGAGGTCACAGCGAAAATTACCGACACACCAAATGAAACACAAGCAAATGTACTCATACATGCACAATCACACACACAACACATAACCAGAACACATGCGTGCCTTCGAGCATGCCTACACGAGGGAAACAGTGTGAAATTGAAACCAAAGACACAACAGAAGGAGAAAATTAGAAAAAGGTGCAGCACACGGAGATACAGCCTGAATAATGTCAGTGGGAGGTACAATGGTCAGCCAGAAGAACAGATAATGGCATGGAGATGAAGAGGAGGAGTTGGGGGGGCAGGAGAGGGACTGATACCTACCCTGCCCTGCCGCTATCTAGCTCCCAGCCTCTGGACTGGCCTGGTCTGGGCTCGGCTCTGCTGTCTCACTGGGGCAGGGCGACCCAGAGCCACATGCCTAGAGAGGGGGAGGAAGGGAGAGAACCGATGGGAAGAAAGGGTAGATGGAGGAGAAGAGGAGAAGGAAATAAAGGGGATTAGAAAGTAGACATAGAAGAATACATCTGAAAGAAGGGTCGCAGTTTGGCAAAAACTCCAAGAGTAGTAAACAGGAAGCAAAAGAGAAAAAGGTGTCAATACTCTAAAGAAGGAATAAGGACAGAGAGAAGCCCCAGGCCACACTGTCTCTTTCAGAAACACAATCACACACGAGCACTAATTTACTGTTCTCTTTTATTAAAAACCTTAGTTCTGTCGATGCGCTGCTTTTTTTTCCAAATACACTTTAGTTTTTTTTCCACCTCGCCTTCGCTCCATCTTCCTGTCGTATTTTGTAACCTTTGCACGAAACTCACTCACTCACTGTGTGCCGCCACCAATGCACATTTCTCTGGATACTGTAACGCTTTTGTGTGTTATTCGTGGCCTGGTGACATTTTCAGCACTGTGAAGGTCTATTTTCTTCAAAAGAATTGCTGGATTGAAGGCGTAAAACTAATGATCCATGTCTGGGGAGTGGAGACGAAAAGAAAGAAAGAAAGAAGCATTAAAGAAACACAAAAAGAGAGAGGGAGACAGGAAGAAAAACGGCAGGGGAAGCACTACAAAAGTCTTGTTTCTTGGAAGGTCACTTAATCTACAAGGTCACTTAATCTACCAGGGTGAGTTTCTCCCCCCTCGCTAAAAACCTATTTATCTTGTCAGCTCTTCTTAATTTCTTTCACTTTCTCACTTAAATCGAGGTGCTGCTGGTAAAATAAATATTAATTGCCCCTAGAAGAAGAAGAATTGGAGCATTATCCCTTGTCTCTCTGAGATGAGTGTGTCCATGTAGAAGTAGTGATGTATGGACGCTACCTGGCTGATATTAATAACAGCTTAATGATGTCTCTGACACTTCCTCCAGCTAATTTAACGCTGTGTTGACCACACACGCACACACGCACGCTACTGCTCATGTTCACACAGAAACACACACTTCATGTGCACGTTCACAAACACACCGACACACACGCTCACACTAAAGGACACAACAGCATTGGCCCCCTAATCAGCCAGAGTGATTACCTGGCCCGCCAACATCGCTACAGAGGCTATTTATCAGCTGATCTCCACACACACCGCGCAGGTTATAACAGCATAAGGAGTGAGTTATTAAAGGCACACACACACACACACACACACACACACACACACACACACACACACACACACACACACACACACACACACACACACACACACACACACACACACACACACACACACACACACACACACACACACACGTGACTTACTCCACTTCTACTATCCTCACACACACATACACACAACTACACACACTTACAGCATCTTCCTCTCCACTGCGACTTGGACTGCCCTCTACTTCCCCAAATGAGTCGTCTGTGGGAGGGTCTGTGGCGTCAGTGGGGGGGTCACTGACATGCGAGGCGGAGGACTTGGAGGGTGAGCTCTGCCTGGGAGCTGGGGTGGGTGCTGCAGAGGAGGAGAAGCTGAGTCAGACGTAGCTACAGAGAAAGTGCGTTACTCAGAGAACAGACTGACCGACGGAGTTCTTACGTGAGTTGGTGGATGGTGTTGTGGAGGTGACTGGTGTCAGATTCATTTGAGAAATGTCAAAATCGTCACAGTCATCCGTGTCCTGGGCTTGGCCCACACGGCTGAAGTAAGAGCTGAATGCATCTGAGGTCACTGCTAAGTTGGGCTGTTCCCCCTTCTTCAAGGGCATGGCAGGGGGCTTCGCCAGCTGGAAGTCCTGTGGAGGGAGGCACATATTGATCAGGAACACAACCATTAGTACTGGGCAATGTGACTTCAATATTTTTGACTCACTGTATGGGCAATCAATATCTATTATTTATGTGCTTTTATTTATTATGTTTTTTGTAACGTTGTTTCTATCATCCGGAAGCTTTGACTGAAAGAACTCCACAGAGGCTCATAATAAATCAATTAGAGTTGTGCCCAGCCCCCGCAAAACACTAAGAAGGCCAAGTTACAGCGCCTACCATGTCCACAACGTCCCATAAGCATGTCGGGGATCTCAGCATATTTTTCCCGATCTCTTTCCTCACTCCCTCATCTTTCTAGTGCCTACCAACTAATAAAAGCCTATGATTCACCAAAACACCACAGAATAAATACTATTCCTGGTTTCTCCGGTTGATATTTGCTGGCCTTTTTTTCTCTTCTTCTGTATCATGAATATCAATTTTTTTATTTTATTAAATTAATTATCTTCTTCTTATGACTACCCTTTCTAAAAAAGAATACGCTACAAAATAGAGTTCGAATTGTTATATTTCTAATATCCTCAGACGACTTCTACCCACCTTGAACATCTCCTTTCCCATCATCCTCGCCCTGTCCCCGTGCTGCGGACTCGACGACGCTGAGGCGCCGGCTCCAGCCCCTAAATGGCTCTCGCCGGCGGGAGTCAAAGACGTGACGGGGGTGAGAGTCTGGAACATGGCGGCAGGCAGAGTGCCCATAGATTGGGCAGGGAGGTAGGCTGTGGGGGAGAAGGCTCCAGCTGCCATGGCTGCCCACTGCTGCTGGGTGGCAGGGAAGAGGTTGGCCTGGCCCCAGATGAGAGGCTGGCCGCCTGGCAGCACCTGGGCGACGGCACCCAGAGAAGACTGGACCCCGAAGGCCAGCGGCGTCTGGGCAGCAAACGCCTGCTGGGACCAGTGGCCAGTGGGAACCGCTCCCATTGTCACATAACCTGGAGGGGAGGAGAACAAAAAGAACATGTCGATGTGTTCTGTATCTTTATGAGGTAAAGTGAAGTGATCTAAATATAGAGTGTACATGCTCACCACTGCTTTCCTTCTACACTCAAACACGCACAGAGGATAACCCATGCATCACCAGAGAGTGCTGCCCTACTTCTGCCTGCAGCTAATGTGGTGTCTCTTGATGGTCATGGTGGACTATCATAATTACCTCCAGAATGAGGGAGAGTCATTATGAAAAGGAAGAGCCCCAAACACTCATTAAAATCATTCAAAGTCATCAGCCGAAGCACACTCTCTAGTCTCCGGTTTCTGGCTGCGACCGACAGCAGGAAGAGCTCACATGTTATCTGGTAACACTGACATATAGACAGAGAGAGGAGGAAGGGAGACTGAAAGGGTGTAAAGAAGGCATACACACACGTCTAATTCACAGAGCCTGTGCGTGCCGAGGACTCTTTCCTTCTCAGCATGCTTTATTACTTTCCTCTGACCACCGTTCTGCAGCCACAGGTACATTAGTAGCATCTGAGGCAGCAAGGTAATGATGCATTTCATATTCAACACACAACCAAAACCACCTTTCTCCTCTTTCCACTCCCCTCATCTACATTTCAATTCTATTCCGTCCCCCTCTATTTATTTCACCCCCCCCCCCCTTCTCTCTCCTCTGACTCTCGAGCTCCCCTTCATCTCCTTTCTCGACGCCCTCTCTCCCGCTGCGTGTGTTTTCCCCTCCGCTTGTAGCGGTGGTGTATTTAAGCAGACAATGAACAAGGTCCTACCTGAGGGCACAGACGGATTGAAGGGAGAAAACAGTTCCGCGGGATGCTGCAGACCCTGCAGACCCTGTAGACCCTGCAACGGGTCCAGGATGTTGGCTGGAGAGGCGGGGGTCTGTGCAGGATGTGATTTATTGTGGGGTTGAGCAAAAACACATCATTGGAAACATGGATTATGTGAGATGTGAATCACAGAGCGCGTGCACGACTCACCGATGGAGAAGTGATGTCAGGGGGCGTGGACATGTCTCCAAAAATCTCTAATTGGTTGATATTCTGAGAACAAGAGAAAGTGGACTCCCAGTCAGATACAAAAACACAGCTTTCACTATATATATGATCTGGGTCAGTTTACATTCCAGTGCAACATGCGACACCTATTGCATGCAGCACGACACTTAGCTTGGCATACTTGTGGTACCTACCGGAGCACTGTGGCAGCAGCACAGACGAGGTAACGGAGGGTGAGGAGGGAGGGGATAATGAGATGAAATGATTGATTATGATGACATACCTACCGAGAGTTATCACAATCCCAAGAGGAACAAAACACATTCTTTCTCGTCTGCCCCACACGAAGATGCTTTCCATCAGCTCGTCTAAAAGCAGCCCCCTGCATCAGTACTGTACCCCTGGCTTCTCCAGGACAAGTCATTATGGTCCCACTGTCGGAGAGGATGTGTGGTGTGCCTCAGAGGGAATAGCTATCAAAGTCAGCAGTCTTTCTATTTGATCGCAATTTGTTCTGTAACATTCTGTTTCCTTTCACAGTCTCCCCACGATCCCTCTCTTTAGTATCTCCCCCCTTTTGCACGTTAATAATATCTTTAGGCCGGTGGCAAGTGACGCAAACTCTATTTTTAGCCGTAAAGGAATTTAAGCCTTGAATACATGGTCAGAGATTTGCATAAATCATGGGTGCGGATAATTTCTTTTGAGATAATGAATGTTCTTAGAATATCTTGCCTCTCGTTCACTTCCGTAGGTCACAAAGTTATTTCTTACTTCTATCAGAAAATGGATCTGCGAGCATGGTGTTTTACAGTCATGGGTCTAAATGGGTATTTGTACTAAGAGTGGAGGAAGATAGGAGGCTGTGATATGTGCTATTGTTGCTGCCGAGTCTAATGTAGCAGATACAGATCAATTCAACAAGACGAGCTGAGATATGCAAAATGAACTGATAACCTAATGTCACTAGGATTCAACTGCAAAACGCATTTTAAGAAACCCCCTCCTGAACATAAAACACTCCTTTAGTTGCTTTGCTCTGTCCTCTGAGTCAAGAGCACAGTGTCTCTGCTCATGTTCTTTAAACAGAAGCCTGGGATGCTCATTGGGGGGGTGTTCCAACAGTAGAGCAAGTGGGACGTTAGAGACGGAGGTGGGAAGAAGTGGAGTACAAATACTTTGTTACCGTACTTAAGTACATGTTTCTGGTATCAGTACTTTACTCCACTACTTATTTTTATGACAACTTTTTTACTTTGACTTCTTACATTTTTAACACAAATACCTGTACTTTCTACTTCATACATGTTCAAGACATGTTCGTTACTTTAGTTTTATTCTGTGTTTGGTGGCGTGATCATTATTATTTAGAGTCATTGCGTGCCGTAGTTCAGCATCAACACATTCATTAGCTAACAATGACATTATTGTTCTATTAATATGAAGTGAGGTTACTCTTTAAAACAGCTGGTAGTTATGGGTTCTTTTTACTTAAGTACATTTCGAAGCCCATACTTCTTTACTTTTAATAATAATAATAATAATATATTTTATTTTTAAGCGCCCTTTCATTCATTTGCATAAACAAAACTCAAAGTGCTACAAAATTAAAAATGAAAAAGGGTGAAACAAAACAATAAAAAAACAATTAAAACAACATAATAAAAGCTGTGACATTCATGCCCGCATGGCATAATGTGGGGGATTTAAAAATCTAGTTAAAGGCTATTCTAAAAAGATGCGTTTTTAGGCCTTTTTTGAAAGCCTCCACAGTCTGTGGTGTCCTCAGCTGGCTTGGGAGGGCATTCCACAATTTTACTTGAATAAGTACTGCTACTTTTACCAGAGTATAGTATTTTGACCCTGTACTCTTTAAATGTGGTGGTGGGGTCAGACTGCTGTGGTTATGAATGCTTTATGAATGCACTGTGAGCAGCTTGACTCTGCAGGTGCTGTCCGCTGACCCCCACTCGCTCCCTGACAGACGCTCTGACCTTTACGTCCACCTGCCCTCAAACAACCTCTGCTTAAAGCTGCTGGAGTGTTTCTGTTCTCTCACAGATGTAACTTTCTCCCTCAACATAGTTGCTTTGCAACAGCAAGGTTGCATGGTTTTTTCCAATACATGACGGGGGTCAACAGTCGAGGTGACTTGTGTCCAGAGAGGAACAAAAGTGGCTTGTTTTGTGAGACAGGAAATCATCTGAAGGATCGGTTCCCTGCTCACAAGAGCAAACAAGAGCACTGTGCTTCTGTTACGGTATGTTGGAATAGTGCCTTACCTGAGTCACCAGTCCCAGGTCTAAGTCTATCAGATCTGCCACTGCCTGCTGCGGCTGCTGTTGAGTTTGTGCTTGCTGGAGAGGCTGGTCGTGAACATGATGATGGTGATGATGATGATTGTGGGGGGTATTTTGATGTCCATTCTGCAATCAAAACCCCAGTGTTAGATGGCTGGTGTGATGTAAATGTGAATATTAGTTTTCTTGCATACAATCAGATGTGGCAAGACATGAGTGAGAGGTGAGATGAGGGGAATAGAATGGCGATACAGTCACACAACAAACCCATGTACACACATTCAGGCACAGAGCAATATATTTCTTGCCAAACTTAGAGCCTAAGTCCAGAGTAAAAAAGGTTTAAAGATCATCCCCACCTTTAGTCTATACTACAGCGCTGAGCTGGGGTATAAACCCCCTTTGAGTTTCTGTGAAGCCTGCTCCCCTGTGTCTGGAACCTCAGTGTGAAACAGACTGACAGGCAGGCAGTAAGAGGAGCTGGATTCACTCAAATGTTATATGTGAAAGCAAAAGGAAGGAGTATGTAATAATAATATCTGGGAAAGATATTTTAATTTCCACTTGCTTTCTCAGTGGCATCACTAGCTCGATGTCCATTAAGGTGAATTACAATCTCTTTTTATTATCAGCAACAAATCCCAACGATACAAAGCAACACTGAGGTCTGTGCAGCCAACAGATGGTCTAGCATTAGCCTTCATGCTTCTGAGCTATGCTTAAAAAAAACATACTGCCGTATTTGCATATATTTTGCACCGCCGCTGAGAAATCGGACTGCACAAACAACCTCCAATATTTATTCAGCTACAGCAGAATGATGATGGGTTCTGCCAGAGCCTCCGCCAGCACTGGCACGGACACATGATGTGCAGATTGGTCTGGCAAAGCAAGAGGAGTTGGTGCACTATAATATTGCTGAGTGTGTCCTTTTCTTTGGATGAAAGCACGAAGTATGGTCATCATTAGCTGACGCTGGAGAACAATAACAGCTTGCTAAACACTAATCAGTTCTGCAAATATTGTCTATTTTTCAACAGGATGTTTTATTCTGACAGGACTTAAATGGTTCACTCAAATCCAACTGACGAATGTACCTAACCTTAACGTTTACATGAATCTGAAGTTTGTTTGAAACCCATACTATTTACTTTTAGCCTTGAACGCGACAGTGTACTGCTGCCCATTCTCTAGCTTTCTTTTTTCAATCTTTCTGCATCCATCCCTCTCTCTCTCTTGCCCTGCCAATTATCCCTCTGTGCCCATTATACACTCCCGCCATCTCTTTGCCCAGCCCTTTATCTTTATCAGTACAGCCGCCACCTATCAATTACCCATCTCCAGGGAAACAGTAATTACCTGTGCACATGTGTTCTGCATACAATTATCGCAGCCCCTTTAATTAACGCCACCTTGCTGATCCCCTACCGGCTGACTGATCACACACGGTGGAAAAACCTACTGAACGGTCACATACAAACACAAACACACAACTCAACAACACAACCTGGCTATGGAGACGATTCTCTTTCTTTGGGTTATTTCCTCGGCCAATCTGTCACTCTGCAAAACCCATAACCCATCATACTTAGGAGGCTATTTAAATGAAACTTTAATTTAAACTAGGAGGCTCAGCCAATCAGGGCACATATATGGTTCATATATATAAGTAATGTAATACATCAGTTTAATTTCAGTTGATGACTTCAGTTGGTGTGTTTGGCTGGTATTATGCTGCCCTCTTCATGTGGACTCTGGGGCTTCTGTTGATTCAACACACTCTTAGTTCTTACAGGGTCAAAGGCTCAGTAGATTGAAATGGCCCTTTGTCGTGTGTGTGTATGTGTTAGCGTGTGCGTGTTTTATTGATTTGTCATCGTTTAAGAAGGTGACAAAGTAAACAACGGAAGAGATTGCTTTAGACAGGAGGTCGCATTTCTGCCAGTGCTATCATTTCATCCTCGCTGCAGTGTGTGCACACACAGCAATGATCTCATCTAACACCACTGTCCACTGATAATCCCTCTGCTGAGAAAACGATGACCCTCTCCTACCAATGTCACAACAGGTATTAGCTCTGTGTTCGCGCCATGTTGGCTCACAAGGAAAGATGAGAAAACATCCAAGCATCACTTCAAGGTGCCAACAACCAAAGACAGTTGTGCATCATACATTTTATATTATTTAGACATATCTAACTTGTGTATGCTATACAACACATTTGTACGTAGATTTCTAGCCATTTTAGCAATATTTGTTTTAATATTTCGGCAGTACTTTCCACTAAATAAGAAACGTTTAAGCTTTCAGAAATGTCTTTGTGTGGTTCATAAATTAAGAATATGATATGAATGTAGCATTTTGACTTCTCATAGAAAAGACCATGTGTAACATCACTGACTGTGGTGCAACACGCTTGAAAGAATAAACCCATACGAAGCAGCAGTGTTATGCCCTCTGTGAGTCTGGATTTATGTTAAATGTAATTATCTTTAAATTACAATACGAGCTGTCAGACAAACCTACATTCTTACATTTCTATGATCCATGTGTATCTCTATGATCCTTATTTTACTCCCTCTGACTGTCTTGGAAGCAGAAAAGACTTGAACTTGCTTTATTTAAAACCAGAATGGACGACAAGTCCAATTGGTTGCACAACAAGAGGAACATATTGGATGTGCTCACGTTCAGACACCTGCCAACACAAAGGCAATCCAAATAGCAGCATGTGTTGTGGGCAGGGTGAGGGGAGTACAGAAATACTAT
This sequence comes from Pseudochaenichthys georgianus, assembly GCF_902827115.2. Classification (NCBI taxonomy): domain Eukaryota; kingdom Metazoa; phylum Chordata; class Actinopteri; order Perciformes; family Channichthyidae; genus Pseudochaenichthys; species Pseudochaenichthys georgianus. Next base: position 10,355,026 of record NC_047506.1, on the reverse strand, counting down.
GGCGCCTGTAAGCTTCTTACCAAAGCTGGGGATAATATTCAGCCAGAAAATGGCGAGACTGATTCCATGTCTTCCAACATTCAAAGAGTGGGATTGTGACTGCCAGTAGTGACATGGGGGAGTCCAGTTTTAGCGGTTTAAGGATAAAATAAACCACTGCAGGGAATACACACGCTGAGACGGTGGGCTCTGGATAGGCTGAGGGAACACTGATTTACAGACCAACAACATGGGATGAAGTGTTTGCATACAAATCCACATACAAACAACACAACCACACACACAGCGCAGGGGCCTGGTTATTGGGAGTGTGGAGATTTTAGTGGATTAAATCAGGCAACAATATAACTAGCATCTTTATAGGCAGATAAAAGAGTAGCTGAATTATAGTGCATCGTGACAGTGGGCAAGGTCATCTTTCATTATAACCACCAGCAGTGTGAGGCAACAACACACACACACACACACACACACACACACACACACACACACACACACACACACACACACACACACACACACACACACACACACACACACACACACACACACACACACACACACACACACACACACACTAGAGTACAAAAGTGGTAAAAATGTACACTGCAAACACTCTTACTTATATGCATGAGCACATCCTAATATATAGATAAAAAAATATGAGGCCATGCACATTTAACACCAGACACATCATTTATATCCATTAAGAGGACGGATGACAGTGACACAACGTGTGTTCAGCGCAATCTGGAATAAGGTCATGCAGGTTTGCACTGGATTCACCACTGGCAAGCCACAGCCCGGCATGCTTCATCGAGCACAAAGGACACAACACACACATTCACACACAGTATCCCAGTTAACCGGAAGGAGCAGGCACCACGGAGCACAAGGAGAAGGGCACCAGCCATCACGGCTGCAGCACAAGCAGAGGAGGAGCACAGCACACTGCACAAGAGCACTGGGTCCCGGCAAACCTCTCAGGGAAACTTTAAAGACACACTGTGTGGTGAACAGGAAGTAGAATCGCTGCAAAATGAGAGCTTCACAAGGCTCTAGGAAGGAGAGGGCAACGAAGGGAAGAAAGCTTAACACTTGTGGCGGGACAGCTGAGAGGTTTGTCTGAGAGGGGGAGGCAGGCTGAGACGGGTGGTGGGACACGGGCAGACACACGGTCACTCACTCTGAGTCGCTTTGGGACGTCATAGACCCCTTCCTTCTGCTGACTGGTGGGAACCTACACAATCGACCAATACAGTCAGAGAGAGCCTCTTACCTCTGGTTTAATCAAACAATGAAAAAGTCTTTACACATCACTGTTACAGCACTTGGACACACTGTACGCCGAGACAACACCCTGAAACCTGGCTCCCAGGGAATCGAATCAATCACTAGTAGAGCGTGTGTGTGTGTGTGTGTGTGTGTGTGTGTGTGTGTGTGTGTGTGTGTGTGTGTGTGTGTGTGTGTGTGTGTGTGTGTGTGTGCGCGCAGGGATAATCAGAATTAAAATCTGTGAAGTGAGAACTCATCTACTAGCTAATCAGTAGACGATCGGCCTGCTGCGATGGTCTCTTTCTTCCTAATAACGAATGGATAAGGCTGCTTATCACACCCACAGACATGTAATAACTCAGAGTGTCACACACATGGAGACATGTAATATCTCTATGTCACACAGGCAGATAGATGTGACAGTGTGTGCAATGAAGATACAATGAGCACTGCCATATGCTGATATATGAAACCTGGGATTTCGATGGCTTTGTTTGTTCCACACGGACATGTTTCAAATAAAGTTTTATTCTTCTCTAGTTTGACGTGTCCTGATCAGACTGTGTGGTAAATGAAAAATAGCACTGATTAAGTATCCGGATATCTATCTAGCCCAGCCTGTCTCTTATTTTCAATGCCTTATACATGTTTATTTCCAGAAGCTTCCATCTTTATTCATACATTAGTTCCTCTGTGGCTAGAGGCTGGCTGAGGCTCATGTTTCTTATGCCTGATGTGTGTGTGTGTGTGTGTGTGTGTGTGTGTGTGTGTGTGTGTGTGTGTGTGTGTGTGTGTGTGTGTGTGTGTGTGTGTGTGTGTGTGTGTGTGTGTGTGTGCAATCTTCTGTTGGTGTTTGTGCACGCGCCAGTACTCCGTCTATTTTCAATCCATTTTATTTAAAGATCAAACGAGAGGCTGGTGATTAATCTTTCTTTCCCCCGCTTTCTTTCATCTCCTTTGGAATGGAAAAAGGGGAGGAGAGAAAAAGAGGAGGGGTCTGCCTTACACGCAGGCCAGGAATAACCTCCACACACAGGGTACCCTCCCCCTCCTCAGCCCTTGGAGGTCTACCCACGTGGAGTGCCCCCAAGGAAAGGCTTGTCGTGGCCCTTAGAGAGCGGGAGCGAGTTGTTGCCTCAGATTCAAACCGTCTTTTATTTCACCTATGTACATTTTTACGAGTGAAAATAAGCAGCCATTAAGTTTATGAGCAGCCCACAAAATATCCATCCCATTAAAGAGGGATGTGTCTAGTACCTAGTAGCAAGCAAATGTAAGATTACATCTCTTTGTTTAAACACTTCAAAGAGCTTCTTGTTGTGTGTGGCTAAACCACAGCTGATCACACGATGATACAAATATAACTGAGACACAAGCAGACAAGCTTGTGAGTACCTGATAAATGCTCTCTTCTGATTGGTCACGGATGGGCTCGTGTCCCGCCTCAAACACAATGTACTACAACGTCAGCAGCAGAGGGAGGAGAGGAAAACAAGAGGCAGGAGAGAAATTGGAAGATAAAGAAATTGAGAGAAAGGTGGTGAAATTGCAGAGGTGATTAGTCAAACAGCATTGTCAATAGGCTCTCATTAAAAGGAAGTTGACGGGGAAAATATAAGTAGCAAGGATTCCCGAAGCAGAAAAGTAATACATCTTTCAGCTTATCATGCACCCCGACTGGCAGACATGCACACAGACACATAAGACCCATGGTCGCACATCATTGGAAGATCTCCTACTGGTTTTGAGTCCACATCTGGACTCAAAAACATCTGTAGAGGTCTAACCCGCCAAACACCATAACCAAACAGGACCGTCTCCCCACAGTGCACACAGAGAAGAGCAAGCTGAATAGAATGCAGCAGCAGCAGCAGCAATGTGATTGGTCAGAAAGTTACCTGATAGACCGGGTCCTCCAGATCCTCCTCCAGTATTGTCTGCAGATGAGCGGCGGCAGGAAATTGAGGGAGGAGAGGAGCAGAGGGGAGAAGACAGAAGAGGCGGAGAGTTAAGCCGGTGGAGTAGAAGGAGTAGGCGGAAAGCACAGCAAGACATCGCAGCTTCCCAGCATTCAGATAATCATCAGAGAGAAAGAGACCGTCAGAGAGATAAGGAGGAATTAAACAGGAGATGCAAAGAAGGCAGAACAGAGGAAGGTGAACTAAGCACAATGGGCAGATGGTGCCACTGATGAAACCTGAAAGTGGGTGCTCCGTGTGTCCTTCGCTCGCTTTGAAGCGTTTTCAAGTCTGACTTGACTTGTCCGTCAAGAGGCTCTCAGGTGGAGCTCGTCACACTTATGTTAAATGATTAAGGTATAAGGTTAAACAGGGGAGACAACGCTTCTAACAGTGAGTTTGCATAAGCACCTGGTAGACCGCCTGCTCGCACTGCTTGTCTTTCTGGGCCTTCTTCTCCATCTCCTCTCTCTGCTTTATCTCATAGATGAGCTGGAACAAGTCCCGCAGGTCCAGGATCACCGGCTCAGCCTGGGAGGATAAGGACACATTATGCACCTTCCCATTAACACACACACACACACACACACACACACACACAATAAACATAGCATTGATCAGAACTCACGAATTGCAACCATGCCTGCTTATTCTAGTTATATGTGGCGAGTAATGTTTACTAACCCTGCACTACATCATGGCAGGAGATTAAGGCCATGGCCAGACCAATATGAGCATAATCTCCTAATTCATTTTGCAGTGATACCACGACAACGGCACAGGGCTATGCGGAGGGCTGCTTTGGGATATCAAAGTGCACATTTCTGGGTAAAAACTACTGTCAACACCGGTCAAAAAACATTATCACCATTATTATTTCTCAGAACTGTGCTTCTAGACGACTTATCTTCCCACCTGTGGCAAAAGGCCCCAAACGGAACAGATCTTTAAGATGTAATATGTCAGTGCTTTCTAGGGTCTGAGCGTGTGCTTGGGCAGGATGAGTCAGAGATACTGGATTGGTTTGATGATAGCTCAAGCCCATTATGGATTATTCCATTAGGCCACAAGCTGAAAAATAAGTGGCAGCTAAAAGTATTTTACACTCGTGTCAGTTCTGCAATTAGTTTGTTTTAAAGCTCTCTATAATGATTACATTGTCTTTTTTGACTAATTGATCTTTGTGCCCCTGTGATTGGTAAACATTGACTCATTCTTGTAAGAACTGAACGTTACTACACTCAGAGAATGGACGTCCCAGACTATTTCTAAATAAATAGCACTTTCTATGTAACGGCTAAAATGTTTTAGCTGTTAGTCATACATGTGTGCATTCGATGCAGTCGATTTAGATGAGGAAAGAATATTTACTTTGTAATCCACATGTTTCAATCCAGGTACAATCCACAGAGTAAAGTGTAGTAAAACACTAGAAACAAATACATTAAAAGTCTGTTCTTCTTAAATACTAATCCTCATGAAAATGATCAAATAAATTATAACTACTGTACTTTTAGTTTATTAATGTTCTAAACTTCAAATTAAAATATACACCTTAAGGAAATGAAAAAGAAAACTGAAAGGAAAATAAAAAGAACATCCTTGTCTCTTACTGTACATCCTGTGATTGGGAAGACGAGGACACATCCCTGAATATTCTACTATTTCTCTCGAGGCATCTTGTCTTATATTTCCACTTCTTGTCAGGGGAGCAAAAGTACTGACAACAAACCTGCTTCACAACTTAGATGTATTGTCACAGAAAAATGTCTTAAAGTAAAACAATGTTTTAGATCTTATCAATTATTGACTCTGGGTTCCCCGAAGTGCACCGAGAGTTAACAGACTGAACTCTGCCTAGCATGGAAATAGTTCTATTTTAGTGTCGTCTTCCTGCACGATGTGCTCAGCCGCATATTGCTCTTGACAGACACACTGGGGTGAACGGCGGCTCACGCTGAGCCAACAGGGAACATAGTGTCGCTGTCAGACTCAGATCCTCTATGCCTTTGAAAACACATGCTCTAATTTCCATCTCCTTCAGCATTCTGTTCCTCATTCATTTCCACTCTCTCTGTGTAATGACTTCGAGGTAAGAGGAGACAGTGTTCATTTAAAATCTTCACTGATCAGTAGTTTTGGTTAAAATAAAAATCCCCCTGAATATTAACGCAACACATTCACACTTTACTCAAAATGACATCTGGTAGATATCTTGTCACTGAATTTATTAATTATTTAAATGTTATTGAACTTTCCTCCAGCTGCCTCATCTAAATCAAATTCACCAAGTGATTTCCTCCATTTGCAAAAACAATCTCGAAACATTGGGCCTAAATATACGGCGAGAGAAAGAATAAGCGATCGCAGCAATGATACCAGTAACACAAGAGGGAGAAACATTTAAAGTGAACAGAACAGTGTTGTGCAATATACCTGAGCGAAATGTATTTATCTGAAATTGTTGAATCCCGGAGTCAAATTTGTTTGCGGCCACTTAACTAAAATAGAAGTACAGCACCCAATAAACAACAACATGTACCCAGAAATGTACAATGTACCGTGCACTTTGCATATTCTATTTTACAAAAGGTCAAATGTATTGGCTTAACTTTTCCATTAGCAGTGAAATATAAAGCGTTTTGTTATAAAGCAGCAGAACATTGTGCAGAGGAAGCCAGACTCGCCGATGATTAGCACAACATTATTTTCTCTTTTGTGGTTGCTTTCATGATTTGCTCCTGGTGGTAGTTTTGTTGTAAATGTTTGAAAGAGATCAAAAGAAAATATCTAATAACTCCAGGAGCCAGAAGTTGAATACAAAAAACCTAGTAGTCTTTCAAATGTACCCTTTCAACAAATTAGATACAAGGTTGATTTCCTCACAAAAATATCTATTATTATTAATTACAATTGTAACTCTTCTAAAAAAGTTATAACAAAGACAGTGATGAACTCAGAGTCTATGAAAGCCCTTCTAACTCAATTAGTGTGCTTCCATCTCCACTAAAACTTGCTTAATAAAACACGTCCTTCTTACGCTGAGACTTTGGGTGGAGTGGTAAGCCAATTACTTTCGAATGTACCCCTAAATTGGCCTTTCCGGAGCAACCTCAAGTCTTAGCCTTTTTGAGGACAGAGACGCTTTGTTAATTCACATCAAAGTGGTTACTTTCCAATTACAGCCTCAGCCATAAGCTCCGGGTCTGCACGCCTCTCATTGTACGCTCCACAGCTAATGGTCTGAGTGCGAGGGATGGCGGGTTCAAAACCTGAACATGTGAGTAAAATATAACCGTAACCTTTCCTCAGCCACATGTAATGTAAACGACTGATGAGAGCTCGGCCTCATGCTTTGCTGTTCGTCATGGTAGCATTGGGATTGCGTGCAGGTCTGGCTGCTGTGTGTGACTGTGTGTGTGTATCTAAGTCAGGGAGCCACGCTTCATGGCCCTGGGAGGATGGATATGCCATTAGAGCTGGTGACACACACTCAAACCCTCATCGACTCACTATGGGAAATCAATATGGCTGCAGAGTGAGCCAGCTGGATCCAGACTAAACAAGCCAGGCACATAGATACAACAACAACAGCAACAACAACAACCATAACAGGTCCAAGAGGCGTGCTCAATATCATAAAGAGTATGTTGCAGCAGGACTGAATGTGAACACTCCATACACACATAGAACTAACACACACACCTAGAGCTCCAGAGAGTAGTTGTTGTTTGATGAAAAGCACAACGGGACATGAGACCATGTTCAAGGGTCCTTGTCTAAATGTCAAGAGGTTTGTGCGATTGAAAAAAGACCCAGGTGAATCATGCACTAACCTACACACATCGGGTGTATGGTGCCACATGCACACACAGCTGTGTACACACAGACACTTACCGACTGTGCGGTCTTGATAGCTACGAAGCGGTGGTTCCCTTCCTTCCCGCAGACGTAGCCAAAGGCTCGGTGGTCCGTGATGTCCTTGGCAATGTAGGAGATCTCATGGACCGCATGATGATGCTGGAGGACCTGAAGCGAGGCATGACACAGAATGTTTAATACATCATGTAGACAGAGCCGTATGGGCTGGTTGAAGCATTACCCAGGTGATATTACTGTGGATCTAACATGTACAACATCATGCCAATGAGCTGCAGCTTTCTTACCGATATAATGACTTCATTCAGGAATTCTCAGATTGTATTCTCCAACAGTTGTCCCAATATTTATAACAACCAAATACATTTAAAATCTGTTTGAAAATGTTTGAAAAAAAAACCAGCATGTTTCTCAAGTATTAATATTTGCTACCCTTGGAACCAGGGAAATCACTTAATGGAAATAATGTTTTGCGAATAACAAATCGTGAATGACATTGATTGATTAATTGATTGAATTAACTTTCAGGTATACAAACTAATATCAAAAAGTTAATTATTATTATTATTATTATTATTATTTAACTAACAAAATTACAAAAACTGACAGAATAATTCTCCTTGTGCACTTTTCCAAAAATCTGTGGGAATCAGAACAAGACCCCACATTCAAACTCCCCCAAGTGCACACACAGAGACAACCACCCTGACAAGGAGACCAACTGATATTAAACTGTTGGAGCTCCTCTGCCCTCTCTAGTTTAGCCTGGGTGGAGAGTGCCAAGCTGGCATTGCCCGTGGCAGATGGCACTGTTTTCCCGAGGACAGGGGGGGGGATCAGTGACAATCACAGCTCGGCAAGCTGTCGACTTGATCACTTCATCTGTGCCCCTACGCACAACACACACAATCACACACACAAACCCAGTCACAACTTAATGTGCAATAGCCCCCTGTTACGTCACACTAAATGTCTGCTTTGTTGTTATTGTCTAGGCCAACTGCATGCTGGGAGCAGAGACACACAGTCACCATAATGACCCAGTAGCCCTTCAGTGGATGCTGCAGCTCTATACATCAGAGGCTCAACACACACATCGGCTCTCTTTGAAGCTATTCCAGACTCAAGAAGAAATAGATAATCATTGTAGGAGTCATGTCTTCTAAATTTAATAATTAGAGTAATGACTATTATTATCACCTCTGATTGACCTGAAAATGAAAGCTCACTCACGCGCACGCACGCAAACACGCACGCACAAACACACACACACACACACACACACACACACACACACACACACACACACACACACACACACACACACACACACACACACACACACACACACACACACACACACACACACACACACACACACACACACACACACACACACACACACACACACACACACACAGGGTTCACTTGCAGAGGTTATTGAATTATCTCTGGGTGGGTGCCGAGGTGACAGAGAGAGACTCTGATTCACAGATGAGAACGAGAATTCAATTGCTCTTCGTCTTGGTAGCCAAATCTTCTAAGAGAGTAGACGCAATTTGCATATGCTTACAGTCAGTAGCTAGTTTGTCAGGGGAGGCCGATGCTACCATATGTGTTGATACACAGATTTAACATCCATGAAAGTGTTTGACAAGGAACTTGATAGAGGAAACCATGAAGGGGATGCACCTGGTCTTTCACGTTGCTGTGTAGAGGAGAAGTGGTACTGGCTTTTTATGCCGTTAGTTTACCCATAAATCTCCTAACCCTCAAATAGAAGAGAACATAACCATGTGACATTAATGATGAAACTGAAAAATGGACTCCGTATGAACCCTCATTTTCTAATTGGCAATGCACTGTTAGAAATGGCTTTTGCCTTTGGACTTTTCCTAATTGAGCTTCCATTAATGTCATGCACACAGACTCTAAAACCAGATGAAACTGTACTTAATTTAATTGAAAAATAAATATAAGCAATCTTAGACAGCACTCAAACAACACTGCTGATTTTGTAACTTGCTTACTCTTGTTGCTACCTTTACACTGTCAACACCACTGAGCTGTTCATTGGCACAACACTGTCTACTTAGATCTCTTAATAACGAGGCAGTTTTTTTTACAAACGTAATCTAAATGTTTTTGTTGGGTCAGTCTTGGTAAGTTTCGGACACAACAGTACGATTAAATGCCAGGAGGCTGGCCGCTGCAGGAGCCGACATGTCTGGCAGCATCAACTATCAGATGGCGCTCAAAGTCGCTTAAACAGATGTATTCTCTGGGGAAGTGGGGTTTATCGAAAAGCCCAATACTGACTGTGTACTCTATTTTTATTTTTTTTTCTCTTTCTCTTTCTCTCTCTCTCTCTCTCTCTCTCTCTCTCTCTCTCTCACACAGTGTCGGTGTTTCTGAGTTTGAGCGGTTTGCCCTTCAGAAGAACAAAACCAAGATATTCCCTGACGCTGGAAGTGGGCAGGAGAAGCAGCAGCTACTGTCCTTCTCTCCCTCTTCACAGCTCTTCACATGGCCCTCCTGAAGGGGAGACCCCAGAGACACAAGACGCTGTCCAGTCTCCAACCGGGAGAGGCCTGAGATTTGCATTTAGCATTAACTAAGAGAGCTCTTTGTCAGTCACCGACAGAAAGGCGCATGCACATAAGATCAACTGTTCCTACCCTGGAATGAATCCTGATTTAAAATCTAACAGTTTGACCCAGAGTTGTGACCAGAAAGCTGAACACACACATAGTAAGGTGCTCAGCTGGAAAAAAGCACACACATAGTAAGGTGCTTAGCTGGAAAAAAGTGCCCCACCTAAACAAACACTTTTCACACATTTTTCCTTGCTTTTTTGAGAAATTGCCCTTACTTAGTCTTACTTAGTCTTACTTCCTTTGTTCCCCGATAGTACCTCTACTTTAGACATACATTATACAAATGTAACCCAATGTTCATCCAGTCAAGCTTGACCCTCAGTTGATCCCCTCAGATAGGACCCAATGTGGACCTATGGAATAGACTGGAAGGAATCACCAGTTTTTCTGGCTCTTACCTCGTCTGTGTTGTTTCCATGTCTCTGTCTGGCATACTTTCTACATTGCTTTCATTCAAGCTACTTTTTATTTTACACATAGTCCTTTGCGCTGGCTGAACTCAACTAATTTGATCTTTCTGATTTCATCTCCGAGGGCGCGGCAGGCTGGCGAGCTCAGCCCTTCACTCTTGTGAGACAAAAAGGGCTGAAGTGTGTAGTGTGCTTGTGTCTTAATGTGTGTATGCGTGTGGAGAGAGGCTGGCAGAGAAAGAGAGAGACATGCCGGTCTGCCCTCTGCCAGATTAATGTCTCCCCTCTTCTTCTCCTCCATCTCAAGCACCACCTCCCTCCATCCTGCACGACCTTCCCTCCTCCAACAGAGAGGCCATCCATCCATTCTCTCACCCATACATACATCCGCCCATCTGGCTGACTGATGCACAGGAGGGGAACGAGACTGTCAAGAACCCTGAACCTCAGCAGTCATTCTCTCTCCCTCCGACTCCCCCTCTCCCCCCGTCCCAAACCATTAGAAGTGGTTGAAGGCCTGATAGTAAGGACAGCATATCTCTATAGTTAATATTAATGTGTGGAGACAGAGGACAAAGTCTCTCTATAGACAGCTTTACTTTGACATATGTTCACTGATTCTCTACCTATCCCTCTAACTTTGTCTCAGTCTGTCTTTGTCCCTCCCTCTCATCCTCCCTTCATCCGTCTTTTTCACATTCTTGTTTCTTCTCACCTTCTCTTTTTCTTGTTTCTTCACTTCTACACGGTATCCTCTTTGACTCAATCTATCTCTGGTTGCTTCTCTTTATCCCTCTCAATCTTTCACCGTATAGGGTTTGAAGCATCAGGAAGGGGAATGAGACGGAGAGGAATGAGGGTTATAAAAAAAGAGGGATTGGACTGCTGAGGGATGAGTTTGGCAGAAGGCAATATGGCTGCCATGTGGGAGGCCACTGGTTACTGTCCTGCCTGCCTGATACCCATCATTTATAAATTACCACTGGGTTCACTTCACACACACAACAGCAAGGTGTGTGTGTGGAGGGCCAGGAGGAGTAGGAAGAGCAGATGAAAATGCTTTATTATGTTTTTTCATAATGCTTTGTATTATTATTTACTCACATTTGAAATTAAGCCACAAAGTGCCCTTCCTGGTTCGCAGAGATTTTAAATAATAATATTCAATACATTTTAAAATACATTAAAACACCACCTTCTGGGCTAAAATAACTTGATTGTCACCTTTTTGCCAAATTCCCAAATCCTACCCCTGTATCCTTTAACAACAATATCCCTCTTCCACATACCGTCTATTATGTTTTAACAATTTCACTCCAGCTGCCAAACATATCAAATGTAACATGCCCAGCTGCTCTGAGTGGTCTGCAGTGAGCAAATTGAGTTTCTCATATTTCCAGGAGTTTCTGGGATTGAATCTGACTTTTCTATTATGAACACAAATGATGGTGAAATGGCCCCTTCAATGAGGCTGTCCTCCAGCCACAGCGCTAAGTGTCCTGGGAAATGTAGGCGTTATATTTCCTGCTCAAGGATATTATGACAGATAAGGCCAGTTGGGGAATCGAACCTGGACAATAACTGTCAGAGGATCCTTGAGAAAGAAATCACTGCGCTCTAATGGCGACTTTCCCCTGAGATGCATGCATACTCTCTCTGGTATTTAACAGCTGACTTCACGGTTAAGCTGTCCATAGAGTGTCCTTATCTACGAATGGTCCCATGAGTGCCAGACTTGTCTATACATCTCTACACCAGTGAAATACAGATAAACTATGTTGCTTTTTGTGGGGGTTATTTGGATCATTCAGGTGCCTCTCTTCAGTAGAAGTCTTGCAGATCCAGGGCTAAGAGTGATTACAAAAATGTAAAAAAGGTTGGACATCAAATCGTACATAGACAGTCGGTCAAGCACAAAAGCAGCGATGTGAGATTATAACATGTATAATCCTGAGGCGTAATCCAGAACCAGTGTTGTCGCTGTTTTCAGAGAGGCACACAATAGGATAGCCATGTTCTCTCATCTACGGAGGCCTTGTTCTCAGGGTTTCAATTAGGGCCTCATGATTTCCCCAGGGGCCCCTCCCTCTCATGGAGATGCCTCATTACAGAGGACACACACACACACACACACACACACACACACACACACACACACACACACACACACACACACACACACACACACACACACACACACACACACACACGCACACACACACACACGCTTCTGAGCTTACCCCTGACTTCTCATCAAAGATCTTGATCCCTCCAAAGGAGATGGTCAGAAACACCTTCTGTTTGTGGTCTCCTTTAGAGCGCGCTCCTGCTGCTACACCCTGAGGACACACACACATCAAGAAGAAACAATGTTAGAAGCAGGACAGAAACATATGACTTTAATGAATGGGAATGTAAGCCCATAAATGGATATTTCTTTAACTGTCCAATAACTGCCAGTTGAAGGAAATCACCAAAGAGGAAGTGATATCATTCCCCGATCCACAGAAGTAAGAATAGCCCATTTAAATCTTTGAAAGCTATACAAGATATTTAAGGTGGAACACAAACATCCACCAAATATGTCTTATCTAGTATCAAGCTATGGTTGCTCTGTTCAGGTGAATGCAAAACCTTACCTGCTGAGAAGCATTGTAGGAAATCAATAATAGCGGAAAAGGCAGGTACAGCGAAAAGGTAAATTGCAACAATGGACGACAACATAACTGATTTATAACTCGACAAGTGTATCTAAGGGTGGCACTCCCTCAAACATCCACCCCGACCTTATTTGCATAGGGGAGTCACAAAAGCAGAAGAAAAGAAAGGAGCGAGATCAGACAATTGAGAGTCGGGCGAGAAGAGGGAGGAGCAGTTTGAAAGAAGAGGTGGGGAGATCAGAGAAAAAGAGTTGATGGATTTCCTGTCTGAATAAATGAGGAGGAGGGAAGCTGTTTGATCAATGGGCTGTCTCTCCTCTCCTCACCCTTCTACACCCCGGCTGGATAGAGTTTTCACTACATATAAACAAAAGGTAAATGCAATTTTCTCTATTGGAATATCTCCTGCCGTGCGATGATCCCGTGTGATAAAGGACGATTAATAATGAATAGGGCGCTCGACACACTGACTGTTTTCTCTCAGCATTCATTTGTGTAAAAATAAGAAACATTTTGTATTCACTGTAAGGTCCGTGTAATAAAGAAAAGTGTTCTCCATCTGCAACTTACAGTAATAATATATATAACAGCTTCTTTGTTAGGATTTAATGTATTATAAAGGCATAAATAAATGGCTTATTTCTCCTGTTCTTGCAGAGGACACATTCACAACGATCCCCTTCTTATTCATACAGCTACTTTGTACTTCCCCATCCTAGCATCCTCCTTTTCATCTATTTTCCCTACTTAGATCTATAGAAGCAAGCTTTATGCAGTAACTTCAAAGAGCAGGTACGTTTTTTTAATTTACGACACATCAACAGAGAGAAAAGAGAAGAGGAAAGAGACCCTCCTTACCTTGAGCTTCATCATCGAGTCCTGGCAGAGTTTGTCTCCACGGGCGGCAGTGACCTCGTCCAGGCCGATGAGCTTGGCCTTGTAGCGGACGCCATCGCCCTTAAAACGCCTGATGAGAGTCGACTCGCTGCGATCCTGCCCTGCACACACACAAACACACACACACTCTGAAGTCTACAGTACATCTTCCAGTCAAGGACGTCCATCTGACTCAGACCAGTTCCATTAACTCGAGATCATCAATCACACGGCCCACGAAAGACTTCAACAGTAATCTTACAAAAAAACAACACAGCACAGGTCAAAGCTACTGATGGTAGCAACTTCTTGTTATTCTGGATCGGAGGCATTGAACTCTGGTATCGTATGAATGGCATCCATCACCATGACACACGAATCAATGAACATTTGGCGGGATTAGAGTTAAAAATGTGACTGCTCTCCTCTCCGGCTATTTCTCCTGAAAAATAATGTGGTGACATTTTGCTCTTATCTCCCTCGGTGCTCCCTCGCTGCTCGCCCTCTATTGTGTGCAAGATTGTGGGCATTGTGCACATGCATTAGTGAGTGTCGCTATGGCGTCTGTGTTGACCTTGCTCTTGTCCAGGAAGTCTATATGTTATCTCCTGAAGTGACTATACTACTGCTTCACATACAATACAGAGCAGAGAGGAAGAATAGTCGCTCACAAGGCTCAACTCACTTGCTCTCTCCATTAGGGCTGCTCAATTAATTGTATTTTAATCGCAATTACGATTATGGCTTGCAACGATTACGAAAACAACGTAATCGAAATAAAACGATTTTAAAAAAAAATTATTATTAGAAAAAAATTATAATTTTTTTTCTTTCTTTTTGGTTTTTCAGTTGAGTTATACTTAAAGTTCAGGGTAATCAACTGTTAAAAACGTACTGTCAAAAAAAAAATTCTATAATAATAATAATCGTTTTTAATAATCGTGATATCAATTATTGACCCAAATAATCGAGATTATGATTTTTGCCATAATCGACCAGCTACTCTCCATTTTTCTCCTGTTCTGTTTCTCTATGTTTCTCCAACCTGCAGTGCGCAAATATTTCATCATCAAATATTGTATAGGAGAAACACTCCTGAATGTGTGACATATGTGTGTGTGTCTTTGCATTGCGTTTCAGAGTTTGAGAGAAAGACTGGGAGAGTGATAGTGAGAAGGAGAGGCATAATGATAATGCAGCATATTCCCATAATATATTGAGGCATTAGTTCTGTACTCTATAGCAGCGTGACTCTTGGAAGGTCATAGTCGGAGTGATGGAGAGGTCCTACTCCTCCTCTCTTCATTCTTTCACACTCTCTTCATTCATGCAGAGTCCCTACAGTATTGCAGTATAGTAGAACATGAGCCGTTTAACCACAGACAAAGCATCGCGTTAGACTGTATGGCTCCACTGAATCACCTTTGTCCGACACTAATCTCCCACCTCCCTCGGCTTTGTCTTCTGGCCCACACATAAAAACACAAGCATGCCCATTTTTTAAATGATTTATTTGCATCATCTCAATTAAATCACACTTAGGCGAGATTCTAGGGGCTGGACATTGTTTGAAGACATTTAAGGCTACAAACAGCCTCATCATTATCGGATAAATAAAAGGATTCTCATGCTGGGTTTGCCCTTGCATTAATAGCCTGGCCCTGTAAAGACCTGATATAGCAACTTTGTGAAAAATGTGCAGAGTAGAATAAACACTCTGTTGTTCTCCATTGATAAAAAAACCCACACACTGACTCACCCGTTAATGTGGTGCGGATGAGCCAGCGTTTCCGCCAGGGGGCGTCTTGACGTCATTTGATGCCCTTATTCAGCTCGGGACGCCCTGAACCCGAGCCGAGGGCGTCCAACAATATTAATAATTCGAGAGAAGATCGAGAGTTTTTATCGCTTGAAATAACGAAAAGGAAAAAGGACAAGGACATTCCTCTGTTGGAGCGGCAAAGGAGTCTGGTGGGATTATTTTAAGAGTATTGCTGATCGTTTCCCCGACATCGGCGATGCCTGCTACAGGGCAACACGGAACGTACGCGATTTGGACGCGATGAGCGGTGCTAGTGGAGCACGCGCGTGAGCTGCGAGCACCAGAGCCTCGCAGCAGCGAAACTGAGGCTCCATGGTAAACTGTGGTAACATGAAGAGCCGTTTGGGAGCCGAAAGAGCCGGCACTTTAAGGGAGCCGAGCCAAATGATCCGGCTCACTAACGTAAAAATACAGTATCTATAAAGGTAGTGATAGGGGAGTGATAGGGAGTGATAGGGGAGTGATAGGGAGTGATAGGGGAGTGATAGGGGAGTGATAGGGAGTGATAGGGAGTGATAGGCCCCCCCCCCCCCCGAGAGCGGGGCCCTGGTTTGTAATTAGCATAGGTGAGAACACACATAGACAAGCAGGCTCAGCATCTCTGATGATTGTCAGAGTTTATAGATGTCTTCACGGTCAGCCGTATATTTTCCACATTTTAATGCTCCTTTAATTCTGTTTTGAGATGTTTAAATTCTAGTATTGTTTTTTACTCTTTAATTTCTACTTAAGTGTAATGTCTTGTTTTTTTGCTGTTGCAACGCAAACATTTCCCAATGATCTTATCTTATGACCCACCCTGCGTAATGAACCACTAACATGCCGGTAATGCTGCTACTCAAACTGTATAGAACATCGTTTGCATCCTTTTGACTGCTTACAAGAGTAACTATGATATTCTCTAAGAATATAATTTAGTTCAAATTAGTTTGCACTGGTCTGAGCGTCCATTTCTTTCATTTCAACATAGTCTGGGGCAGTGCAGAAGCTCATCTGTGAGTGGTTGCTTGTAAGTGTACAAGTGTTAAATAACTGGATGTGTCCAGCTGCTTTTGTCTCAGTGGAACACTGGTTTTCATTTGAGTTTGACATTTAAGACCTGCTCCCTCCATCTGCATCCATCACCATTACTGCTGCTATACTTAGCACACGGAGGGAGAGCAACACAGAGAAAGGCCAAGAGGGGAGGAAAGAGAGAAAAGGGTAGAAGGGGTCCGGGGTTACTTCTCCTGCTGAGTGTTTTATATTATTACCTTTTGGGAGCTTGTCGCATGAAAGACCTCCTGGTGAGTGTGTGCATGTGTCAGCTGGGGGGGCTTTCAGTGTGCTGTAAATACATGTCTGTTACTGCTGTGACCCCACTGAGCTTCAAACACAACTAATGAAAGCATCTCCCATTGCATCTGTCATGGCTGACGAACACACACACACACACACACACACACACACACACACACACACGCTCATAACTCCCACTCACATCTGTACAACTCAAAATGTAAAACCACATCTACAATGCTACGCCGGAGTTGTAATTTCAGTGTGTGTGTGTGTGTGTGTGTGTGTGTGTGTGTGTGTGTGTGTGTGTGTGTGTGTGTGTGTGTGTGTGTGTGTGTGTGTGTGTGTGTGTGTGTGTGTGTGTGTGTGTGTGTGTGTGTGTAAGTACTTGGTATGCAGGGTTGGTTTGACTGTCTGTCTGAAGCAACAAGCAGAGAGGGAGGGAAAGACATAAAGCGCAGAGCAAAGGATTGAAAGGAGGAATAGAACGTGATGGATGGATGAATGAGCGAAGCCTCCATTGGATAAATGTCACTCAGGATTAGAGCATTATGACAGGCAGAACCCCCCCCCTCTCTTCTCTCGTACACACACATTCAGACACACACACACACACACACACACACACACACACTACACACACACACACACACACACACACACACACACACACACAGGTGATAGATGGCAGGTGACTGCTGGTACAGTACCGCTCGTCCTGGAGGGAAGCCCCTAGCATCGCCCCTGGCCTTTGTAAGCACCTGGCTCATGTGTGCCCCTCCATCACTCTCCACCAACAAGTTCCCCTTCTACCCTCTTCTCCATCAAAAAAGCCCTCCCCCCTTTTTGTCTCTGCAAGACTCTTCACCTGTGGTCGGGTTACATTTAGATTACATACATATTGAAATAATGATATAAATCGATATGTGTTTATCCTTTTCAACAGACAGTTTGAGTAATCGAGCCCAGAATCAGAAACCAAGACAATTAGAAAATAGAGAATAGGGCGGTTAGATTGAGGCCACTGGGTAATAATGATGAGATTTAGCAGCTCTATATGTAGAAGAAAGATGGACTCTTTCTGATTTTTTCAATGTTTTGGTTACTGATGTCTTTGAACAATCTAATATTCATTACATTACATTACATTGCATTTAGCTGACGCTTTTATCCAAAGCGACTTACAATAAGTGCGTTCGACCAAACAGAATCATATAAGTACATCAGGCTTCATAGAGCAAAAACATTTCAAGTGCTACTCAACTGGCTTTAGGTAAGCCAGTCCTTTATTAGTATATAAGTGCTTTGTTAATAGTTCTATTGCTCGAAGTGGAGTAGAAAGAGATGAGTTTTCAGTCTGCGCCGGAAGGTGTGTAAGCTATCTGCCGTCCTGATGTCAATGGGGAGCTCATTCCACCATTTTGGAGCCAGGATAGCAAACCCACGTGTTTCTGCTGATGGGAACTTGGGTCCCCTTCGCAGTGCGGGTGCAGCGAGTCGTTTGGTTGATGCAGAGCGGAGTGCACGTGCTGGGGTGTACGGTTTAACCATGTCCTGGATGTAGGAAGGGCCAGATCCATTCGCAGCATGGTACGCAAGTACCAGTGTCTTGAAGTGGATTCTAGCAGTTACCGGAAGCCAGTGAAGGGAGCAGAGGAGCGGCGTGGTGTGGGAGAATGTAGGAAGGTTGAAGACCAGACGAGCCGCTGCATTCTGGATGAGCTGCAGAGGTCGGATGGCACATGTTCCTCTGAAATGTGGCACAAAAGCTGACGCCACTGCTTATTTCCAGCCTGTATTGTGTGCAGCAGCTAGAAAAGGGAGTAGCTTGTTGTCTGTGCTTCAGGTGAAGAAGCACCCAGAGGCTCTTAACTACAGCTGGGATGGTTCCCAACAAACACTCAACAGCACATGAGGGAACCCAGCAGTTCATTTCCAATTAATCCTGCTTCAAAACCGTGCTGCCGAATGTGTGCGTGTGTTCTCGTTACCTATCAGAGGCTTGTTTTGGATGAAGCTCTCACTCATACTCTCACACAGACTCTGTTAAACCCACAAACAGCAGGTGCCAAGAAAACAACAAGTTTCCCCCTTCTGCTCATGCTAAATTCCGGGTGATTGATTTGGCACACAAAAGCTCACACTTCACTGAGTATACGCATATGTGCATCTTACAAACACATAGCGGTGGTTGCTGAAGTGAAACGTCTGGTTTAAAATGAGATTACAAAGTACTGTTGCCACTCATCACATAAATGAGTACTGTCTGGGATGTCTTATTTCTGTCTTATTTGCAACATGACTGCTGTGAAAACACAGACAAAATAAAGATGCTTCTTTTGAACTAGTTCATAAAGAAAGATGGCTTTCGAGATGAACCAAGGAACGCAAGACTTATAGTGGTGTGTTTTTTTACATGTTGTCTCTCTCTCCAGTGCTACTTCTTGCATCTCCCCACCGCTCTGACCTGGATGACAGCAGCAGAGCCAGAGACCTGAGCGGTGTGAGAGTGTGTGTGCACGCGTGTGTGACGTCCTGAGGCATCCACAGCTACCCTCGCCGGCAGAAAAACATTAGCGCTGAAAAATATGTCAGGGACAGACACGACACAGTGTCCCATTACCCCCAACACCACAGCCAACGTCAAAGTCACCTTGACTTGTATGGGAGTTAGGGGAAGAAACACTCCTCGAAGATATCGTTTTTAGGATTTGACAACAAAGGCACTTTTTGTCATTCTGTAGGTCAAGAGAATAAAAGGTAAACTTGCTGTCTTTATGCTATGTTTACCTTTTGTATTGAAAGTAAAATACAACTTCTTCAAAAAGACATTTTGTGTTTGAAAGTGGTTCCTGTCAGTCTTACTCTTATACCTCTTTAGGGCTTTTATGTAATGCCCTCTTGAATACATTGTGCCTATGATCTTATTGTTTAGTGCAAGGCTCGCTAATTCTAGCCTCTATGGATTACTCTGCAGTGTTGAAGTCAGTACAGCTAAACTTGAAGTGTCTTAGAATGGTTTAACTTTACATCATGAGGGTTACAACTTTTAAAGTTTCTTCTCACAGATTTAAAGTTGGCCATATTCTCATCAATGCAGCTTTAAATGTATTTTTGAAGAAACAGCAAAACAACTATTTTCTTTTGTAGATGTACTGAATTTATTTGGTTATTGAAAATCTGCTTTGTTTATTTCAAAGGGGGATTATTTGCAAGAGAGTCACAAATCGTGCAGCGCTGTGCAGAAATATTGAATTTATAAAATTCTGGTTTGGCAGAAATCATTGGCCTATTACCCTTTAGTAAAGATACACATATTGAGATGTTATTCTTTAAACTATGTCCCCCAGCCCTAGCACCGATTTTGCTTTATTGAGCCGTCTCAGATACGCACACACTCGCCATGGGCCTGGCCGACTTTTTCCTTGTTATTTTTTTGGCAGAGATCTCTGTATCCAGTTACAAACCCACTGAGGCTTTTGTGTGCAGACAGAGAATCATGTCAAGAGATAATTCCATTTCTCACTTACTTGTATGCAGTGAAGAAGAATTTTAGGGAATGCTTGAAGCTTTTCATACTGCACCGAGGGCAAACCAGCACAACTCCCTGCTCTGAGCCTCTGTACTTCAGCATGGTTGTATTCTCAGTGGCAAAGCTGTTTTTCACCAAGACATGCTTCTGGATTTTATGAGCAAAATAAACCCGGGTGATGTTGCAAAATGAAATAGAATTCACTGTATGTCCAACGCTGTGTTTTTAGGAGTTGATATCCACTGCTATTCACATCATCATGTTTTTATCTGAGGAAATGGATTTCATCTTATTCACACAAAACATGCATAAGAACCCAGCATGTAAGAATAAGTGGATTTAATCATAGTCTCGTTCCCGTTCATTTTCTCTTATCTTTTTTTATTTTCTCCATTTAATAAAATCCAACAATAGGTGAGCCACCATGAGGCATTTCTCAGTCGTGTGAACTCTCTCTCTCCTCCTCCCAGCATGCATCCCTCTGTCTGTGTAGGACTCTGGGTGCTAAAGCTTGTTTCCCGCCCTGGCTTTAATTACAAGGTAATTGGTCTCACTAACGAAGAGAAACATGGCCTGCGAGGAAGCATCCTTACTGTGTGTGTGTGTGTGTGTGTGTGTGTGTGTGTGTGTGTGTGTGTGTGTGTGTGTGTGTGTGTGTGTGTGTGTGTGTGTGTGTGTGTGTGTGTGTGTGTGTGTGTGTGTGTGTGTGTGTGTGTGTGTGTGTGTGTGTGTGTGTGTGTGTGTGTGTGTGTGTGTGTGTGTGTGTGTGCATTTAGTGTGTGTCATTGTGCATGTGTTGTGTTTGTGGGTGCAGCTGTGTGTGTTCTGGGCTCTGACAGGCTATCAGAGAGTGGGCTGTGTAAACAAGCCGCTAGCATCCTGTCATGCAATGCTGAAGCGGTTCCCCCCATTGACTGCACTGTCGGTTGACCCTGAGCGTGTGTGTGTGTGTGTGTGTGTGTGTGTGTGTGTGTGTGTGTGTGTGTGTGTGTGTGTGTGTGTGTGTGTGTGTGTGTGTGAAAACGATTTGCGCACACACACACACACACACACACATGCACGCACGCACACACACACACACACACAAATGTCCATATAGTGCAGCAAAAGAAGAGCAAGTTTTCTGAGCCCTGAATAGTGAGCTTCCACCAAAAAACGTTCTTTTATCAGAGAAAGTAAAAAAAAAAATCCTTGTCGTTTATCTGTAAGTCGCTAACCTGAATACATTCACACATACACACACAAACTAACTATTAAGTCCGTTCAAACACTTAAAAACACTTCTAACTGAAAAATGTATTTTTATTTGTTTCCTAAATCCCCAGTTCTGTGGGAACAGGAGGTGTGCCTGTGTGTCTGCGTGGGGGACCCTCAAACACTAGAGGCCCTTCGCTCAAAGCATTAGGAAACATAGGTAACTCCTCAAATCACACCAGTCCTCCTTTCATGCCGAGGCAAGCGTGCCAGAACAAAGCCCTCTCTCATGTCTGTCATCTCTTCCAAAATATGGAACCACTTGAAGTTGTTGTCCTTCCCCTCTCTGTCTTTCTGTGTCTCATCTTGCGTAATGAACCTCTTCCCTTCATTCTCTCAGCCGGGGTCCTGGAAGAGAGGGTCAGAGCAAAGGGGGGCTGAGGAACATCACAGAGCATGAAAGGGAAGAGGAGACTCTGCCATCTGCCAGAATGTGTGTCTGTGTCTCTAACTCTTTCCTGTTTCCTCACTGTATTACCTACTATCTTCACACGCAAAAATACATGTAACACACGTCTGTACTCCATTTTGAGAAGAGTTACAGTAAAGAGATTAGAGATGCCACAGTACCAAACATTAAGTAGTCAATCTAATACCAGTGAAATTCCACTAGTCTCAATATAAATTAGATACCGCTTCAAATATAAAACAAAAATAAAACAAACCACCGTTCTCGCAAAAGAAACCTTGCCAAACACACAATAGTACTACATTTTAGATTTCAACATGTATTTGTTGTTCACAATGTAGTATTAACAGGACAAAAATATGTTGTATATACAATACTGATATCATACATATAGTATGTGAGTTTACGGTGTCCAAAACTCAGTTAGTCTCGAGCCCCACTGTGATAAAGGGCACTACATGGAAGTTAAATAACAACTAATAATAACACCTCCATAAATTAAATAAATGGTGTTATGCAATATTATTTAACAATACAGAACTTGCTATAACTCTTAGTACTGATGTGCTTTGATAAGCTCTGACAGGGTGCTTTGCTTGTGTGTTGTCGGAAAACTGAAATAGAAAACAGCATCCTGTCCACATCTTATGGATGAGAAAGGTCCTTTCAACACACAGTCCTTCAGCCACACAGCAGGGTGAGAGTATCCGCCTGTATTAGAGCCTGTGTGGGACATTGGGACATTTTCTTTTGTGCAAATTATGAGCAGGGAGCAAACTGTTGCTATGGAGACTGTAGTTAGTGATGCTGCGGCCACACCAACTAGTGTGCAGGAGAGGACTAAGCTGAACATACTGAGAGGATCACAGAGTACACACACACACACACACACACACACACACACACACACACACACACACACACACACACACATGACTCAGGAAACCAAATAAAAGGCTATCACTGATATATTTTTTTAATGCGTATTCGGTGTGTTTATGTTTAAAAGCTGGAACAGGGGCAGAAGAGTGTGTCATTGGAGCATCAGCAGCACAGAAAAATGATGCAGGTTTTCTGAGGGGAATGATTTCCCTTCCTGGGAGATACATTGAACACGTCTCACCACCCTTACCTTCCCAAGAAAATGATCAAAGTGCTGAAAAAAGAGGGTGGATAAATAGATGCGTACGGTGAGAGCAAAGACTTGTGAAAGAGTAGCGGGATGGACAGATCACTAGTTTTCCTGAAATAAACGGATGGGAGAGAAGGGCAGAAGATAGGAGGAGAGGACAGAGTGGAGGCAGTTATCTCTAAATGTAGTTGTAGTGCTGGAAAAGCCATGTTTGGAAAGTGTGTGCCACTATCTGCCATAAAGTGTCGTTGTTGTCTTCTATCCCCGCCTATCCACTATTGACCTCCACTGACAACCACAACAGCAGACAGCCAATTCAATTACATCTCTGTCTGATTGGAGGGAACAGATCTGATTACCTCTCATAGAAGACACACACATGCACGCCACTCACACACACACTCAAAATACCGTTGTTTGTGCTCTAAGATTCCCCAGGGAAAGATATGAGAGTAAATGGCTTCGGTGATTGTGCCAGATAGACTGGATGTGTGCATAATATCCACACGAAGAAGATAATGTGTTTGCTAATCGCACACCAGAGACAAGCAAACACATATCCCCACACACACATACATGCACAAAGGCTAACAGCTGCACAGCTATAACCCTTAACCACTCTTTTCATGCAGTTGGCTGCCAGCTACAGTAGAAACACACTCTCACACATCCTCAGCCAAATCCCATTGTGGGAGCGTCGTGATTTTTCAGTTGCGATGACTGTTGACTGTGAGTGGTGACAGCAGCGGAAGTTATTATTACTTGTAATCATAATTGGTGCCAAATCACGAAAGACAGATACGCCTAAGAAAAATGTTTTACTTAAATGTAATGATGTTATTAACACAAAAAGAAAATATTTTTGTTTTGTTTATTGGCCAGAATGAGCAGTCAGTCACAAAAATACAGTCAGTGTTGTTTACAAGAAGCTTTTTAGGAGTCGCTTAGAACCAAATGATTGCAAGTTACTTTTCTTCGTAGACCAACGAGAGTTAAAATGTACCAACATTGGGTTAGCTTGAAAAATTTATCCATAACCCTGATAATGTCCAAACATATTGTTACAAAAATACGGGCACAATGCCAGCTTCATAGAGATATGCCAATGGGGTGGTTGGCTAATGGTTATACAAGCCAACAAATCGGTATGACATCATAAAGTGGCCAAAATCTGATCAGCTCATTTTCAGACAGGTTTTTATATAAATGGGTCAGGAGAAAAAGTGAGAGAATCTTTTTTCCTGAAACTTTCAGAGTCTCTTTACACAGAGGGGACACATGTTGATGTATAAAATACATCAACAAGTGGATTTTGCATAGTAGGTCCCCTTTAAAGCACTGTACAAATAAAACTCCACTGTCTCAGGTTGAGACCAACACCATACCAGTTTTGACTAGAGATCCTCTAGAGCAGTGCTTCTCAGGCTGTGGCCACACGAGGACGAATTCGGTCGTTTGCGTTACTGTTTAGTGTCATATAGACCGTTCGGCCACACGAGGACGACCGAATACGGCACTAAACGACTGAGGAAACGATAACGGGTCCCAAGGTGGATAGAAAGGCATACGCAACTCTCTGGGGGGTCAAACGGCTCCGTGTGTATGCCCTATCCGAACATTTTCAGATCACTGATAGTGATTGCGCAATAGCCCCGCCTCTCCCCACCTCTTCTGCTCACCTCCGTTTACCCCGCGCCATTGCTGAAGTGTTTCGCCACCAACAACAACAACAATGGCGGATCGCAGAGTTGCTATCGTGCTCCGGACGCTGTTGACCATGCTACAGTTGTTTGTGCAACATCTACAGCAATAATGATGAGGCAATAGCCCCGCCTCTCCCCACCTCTGCTGCTCACCCCCGCGTCAAAGTAAACTGCACCCTGAATTCAGATTATTTATCTTTCTCTCGATATGGACCTAAACGCGAGTGAAGTCTAATCTGACAGGACGGAGACACGCAGCTCTGCTCACCTGCAGCTCCTCCCGCTGCAGCAAAACACACACTTCAAGTCAGATCATCACCCTTAGCTATTTTAATTACCTCTCAAACTCCCTAAACTAGTTATAAATATGTTTATTTTTACTGTCGGCCGGGTCACTCATTACTGGATCAGATGCTGCATGAGACAGATACTGACGCTGTCTGAAGAGAGGGAGGAAAAAGAGAGGCTCCGTGTATTTTATCATTATATTATATAGAGTCGTTATTCATTTGTTTTAAAGCTCAATAAATAACAAAGAAGACCTTTGACCGACACTTTTATAATTTTGTCCGGAAGATTTAAACTTTAATACACGTTGACTGGCGAAAAACTCTGCCCGGTTCCCTCGGCCCCCACCACGGAGAATAAACAGAAGGGCAACCATGACAACCATGCTTCTTCGCTGCTTTTGTGGAGGAAGTTACAACGCCACGTACAGGCTCCTGCATATGTACTGCAGCTTCTCCAGCGGTTGGAGCTAAACGGAGCGGTCTCGTGTGGACAGACACTATCCGGATAACTATTGCGTGTGGACGGAAGCTTGTTTGCGATTGCGTTTGCGTTAATCCTATGCGTTTAGCCGTTTTCGTCCTCGTGTGGCCGCAGCCTCAAAGTGTGCTTCGTGAGCGGCCCCTAGTGGTCCGTGAGTATATTGGTAAAATTTCACATTTGAAATAAATACATTTATTTAAGTTCTTCGCACTCTCGCGGGAATATCTCCGCAATGGAACGAGCTTAAGTTTCACTTTCGATTGCATGATATAGCCCAGATAAACACCTTCATCACACATGTTGCCACTTGTTTGTACCATTTTCAGGCGATTGGTAAAAAAACGATGTGTTTTTGGATATTTGTGGAGTTAGGTGGTCCGTGAGTGTTTTTTTATTGGTTAAGTGGTCCTTGGTATGAAAAAGTTTGAGAAACACTGCTCTAGAGTGTTAAGCAAAAGCAGAGCACAAGTTCATTAAGCATGCTTTAACACAGGGGTAGCCAACACGGTGCACTTACTTGCCCGCAGGGGCAACGTGGGTCGCCCGCAGGGGCATGTTCTAAAAATAACTCGCCAAGCAAATCCAAAATGTATAAAATACACAAAACAAAAAAGGAAATGTAATTAAAAGAATCTACCCTATGCATAAACGAAACCTAAATCAAAGTGAACTCTATCTACTTACTACAACCATCTAACACCCCTCCTCCCCCACAATGAATATCGACCAATCACGTTCTTGCTTGATTTGCGGGACCAGCGTTGCAGTCGGGAAGAAAAGCAATGTGGCACCTCCCCGCTGATTTTCCTTCTGGCAGAATCTACACAACACAGAGTTTTACTGTGTGTGCTGCAACTTGCAAATATATTTATTGTGAGCGAGCGAGACAGAGAGTGAGCGAGACAGAGAGAGCGAGCGCGAGAGCTAGGGAGGGAGAGAGAGAGAGGGAGAGAGAGGGAGCGAGAGAGCTAGGGAGAGCACACCTTTATCTATTTAAGATAAAGTAAGAAATCATTCCAATGTGTACTATAGGACAATAAAAACAAAAAACTGTTTAAAAGGGGAGTGATTAGTAAAATAAAAAGAAAGAATGCTAACTATAGGTAACATAAGATAAGACTAAACCACTTTAAATGATTTGTTATTGGTTGTGATCATATTCTAAAGATGTTTGGATTATTGAAAAGTATACAGCTCCCTTTCATCTGAGTGTTGAGAGCTGTATCCATAAATTCATTTTGTGCTCAAAGTGCTCCAGATTGATGCTTTTAACTTCAACATTTAAAAAAACATCTTCCCGGGGGTGCATGCCCCTGGACCCCCCTAGAGGAGGTGAGGACCCCCCCTAGAGGAGGTGAGGACCCCCCCTAGAAGAGGTGAGGCCCATCCACCCCCAAATAAAGTAGGTTAAAATAATGAAATTGAATACATTCTCTTTTAGTAAACCCTGAAAACGGGTCCCACAGACCCAAACAGCACACAAAGGTTAAAGGTAAGCATATAATAATGTTAAAATGTGCTAAATATATACACTGCAAAAAACAAAAAAAAGAGGAGTAAAAGTAGCTCACGACTTGTTTTATTTTTTGAAAGTAGCCCTCACCCTAAAAAAGGTTGGTGACCCCTGCTTTAACACTGGACAAAAAAGGCAGTGTTGTTGGAATCCTACGTTGTGATGTCTAAATGATTTGCTTGCACGGTGAAGAAAGTGAGAAATACGATTCAAAGATTCTCCCAGAGTAATGCGCCCGTGGTTCATCGTACTTCATTAGCAAGGTCGGCTCGGAGATGTAAAAGTTTTAAGTGGAGACAAAACTGTTTGCTGCTGTTAGGCTCAAATATAAAACTGGCTCGCTGTTCTAATTTGACATGCATTTAAAAGTCTTTGCACTGGCAGACTGTCAACTCAATGTTTTATTGATCATGGAGAATCTCAGAATGTGTTTCCTTCCAAAAAACTCATGGCTATACTAATTAACAAACATCCACTCCAAACATATACTGCAGCCTTATCTCTTAGCATTACTTCAAGGTTGCAATACGCAGACAGGCACACAAATTGCAATCTTGTAATAGGTGTCAGGCCCCCGAGTCGGACTATTTCAGCTTTCTACAAAATGTCTAAATGAAATAAACTGAAATAATTAGTTTGAACAACTCAAGAGTTTACAAATACCTGTGAATTGTGAAATGGTATGAAATATATATACTTTTCTATAAAAGGGGTAACACCTATAAGGAAGTTAACCGGTGGTCTAAATTACAGCCGAACCGCTACATTAATATTGAAATATATATGGTTTCAAGGGTACATAAGTAGAGGAGGTGGGGGAGGAAGGAGGAGGGGGTGGAGAGAGAAAATTAGAGAGGGATAGAGAGGTGGACAGATGTAATCTTTCTGGATTTATTGAGGATTAATAAAGACTATTCTACTTCAAGAATAACGCCAGACTAATTTATTGTCAGAGGAAGCACAAAGCGGCATTTATTCACCTCAGGTCATGTAAATGCTGAAGTTTGAAGGTTATCTTGATCTTGTCATGGTGATTTAATAAAAACCTTCTCTTAGAACAATGACCCCTGAGCTCACAAATGAAACACAATTGTGTGTGCAAAAAAAACACACACACGTGCACTCACAGGCAAAGAGTCCCAGTCACACACCAGCTTTGATTAATGTGTGACACGCAGCAGTCCCATAGTCCCTTTCATTCCATTCTTCACCACAGAACCGCGAAACAAAGGCCTGAGATTAAACGGCTCTGCTTCACATTGACTCATTAGTCTCTCTCACTCTCTCTCCCTGTGATCTGTGTCTCACTCATTCAGGGCAAGGTCATTTAGGAGTGGGCGGAGGAGCAGGATGAGGAGGGAAAGTAAGGATCTTAGAAAAGGCCCATCCTGCAGGGATTCTCGCAACAGAGCTGCTATTTGCATCCTAATGATAATCAGCTATTTAGAGGATCTATTCTCATTCAAATCCAGGCACTCTCAAGAGATGAAAACTAGGGGCTAAACGGAAACAGAAACATGTGTGTGTTCTGTATGTACATGAGGATTTCAGGTCATACACATGAAGCACAATAACAAAAACGTTATCACGGTTTCTTAATCCCAGTGCACGATTGTTGCCTGTGTGTGGTATATGACTGCATTTGACTTTCATCACCCTTCTGAGTGTGTGTGTGTGTGTGTGTGTGTGTGTGTGTGTGTGTGTGTGTGTGTGTGTGTGTGTGTGTGTGTGTGTGTGTGTGTGTGTGTGTGTGTGTGTGTGTGTGTGTGTGTGTGTGTGTGTGTGTGTGTGTGTGTGTGTGTGTGTGTGTTTGTGTGGCAAATCAAAAGAAACAGACAGGGGAGAGGGCAGAGAGGAGAAGCTGAAAAACCCTCAAGTCTAAATGCTGAAGGCAACCCATTCATCTTTCCTCTCATATGCTCTTCTGGGCTTCAATCCCAGTCCTTGTGTGTGTGTGTGTGTGTGGTGTGTGTGTGTGTGTGTGTGTGTGGTGTGTGTGTGTGTGTGTGTGTGTGTGTGTGTGTGTGGTGTGTGTTGTGTGTGTGTGTGTGTGTGGTGTGTGTGTGTGTGTGTGTGTGTGTGTGTGTGTGTGTGTGTGTGTGTGGTGTGTGTGTGTGTGTGTGTGTGTGTGTGTGTGTGTGTGTGTGTGTGTGTGTGTGTGTGGTGTGTGTGTGTGTGTGTGTGTGTGTGTGTGTGTGTCTGTGTCTGTCTGCATCTCCCCACATATGGAGAGTAGTCTGAATGATGAACATGATCTCTATTGCATCAGAACAATGGTGTTTCTAAATAGGACATGAGAGACATTCAGCCTTCCCTCACACACTGTGTATGGGGGAACCTACGCGAGGAGCACCAAGTGCAATGAGGCATCTGCTGCAGGTGATAATGTATGTGTGTGTGTGTGTGTGTGTGTGTGTGTGTGTGTGTGTGTGTGTGTGTGTGTGTGTGTGTGTGTGTGTGTGTGTGTGTGTGTGTGTGTGTGTGTGTGTGTGTTGTGTGTGTGTGTGTGTGTGTGTGTGTGTGTGTGTGTGTTTCTGTGTGTGTGTGTTTCTGTGCATCCATTAAGTGCCGCTCCCAACGGTGTCCAGAGTTTTGCTACATCAATCAGATGCTTATTCAGAGATTGCGTTGCTCTGGCAGTCGGCCCCCCCCCTCCCCCAGCAGCTGGGTGATGGCTGCCAGCCCGGCCCCTGGCATCACCTCTGCTCTGAGACCACCCAGGCCTGCTCTCGTACACCTGCTAGCTACCTGCCTCGGGAGCTTTACACACCTGGATGTGTTTGCTTCACACCAACCACAACATTCCTGCACCTGTTTGGTAGCAACCTCTACTGTACCGAGATACCCCCCCACCTGTTAATTAGCTATGAACAACAGCCGGGCTGCGTTATGTTTTTAACCCAAATCAATCATTATTAAAGAGGAAGAGCAGCCGATAACGGTATGTGTTTGTATATGCGTGTTTTTTAACCAGCAATTAGGGTACAGGTTTAAAAAGTACTTATGTATAACCACCACATCCCCTGGTGGACCACCACACACACAGACTGTAATACCCCTGATGTGCAAATATAAAACTTTGTGCAATATACACGCATGTGCAATATAAACTAAGCCTTGTGCAATTCACGCTTTATTTTTTCTTTCAATGTATTTAGAATCGGCAAACAGTACCATTTAGGTCTTCATGGTATACTTCTTTTCTTAACACAGTATACTGCAACTTTTTTTTACCATGGTGTACTTCTCTGCTGTTTGTTTTTTTACTTATTGTGTTTTTATTATTAATAACGTGTGCATACTCAAAACATTGTGTTGTTGTAATATGTAAGTCTTTCCTCTTTACTTTATCTGCACTAAACTTCTGCTGTTGTAATAAAGTACAATTCCCTGTTGTGGGATAAATAAAGGAATTCTGATTCTGAAGTTTTTATAATATACTCTCAATAATGTTTTCTTCAGACAAATTACGTTATCTCAAAGAAAGTAAAGTAGTAGATGATAAGGGATGCCTTTAACTTTGGGAAAACATATGAATTCATATCACCTCAAGAGTATCAATGCCTCAAAGTGTTCCAAGGATGTTCCTACCTTTCCTTCTGGAGTCCCGTCTGACGCTGCTGGGCCTGACCGCTGGCTGGAGCTCTGTCTCTGTTGACATCCTCAGGCTCCAACTGGCTAGACTCCGCTCCGCTTGGCTCCGCTGGGCTCCGAGGGTCCAGTTCACAGCGTCGGTGCCGGCTGTCGGTGTGTGGGCGCCGGGTGGGTGCGTGAAGGCGCCAGGTGTGTGTGGGCACACAGGCTCATGGGAGAGGGATGGGCTTTAGCCCTGACACAACATCCCACACACACCCACAGAGAGCTGCAGAGAAGGAGAGGGAGAGGGAGAGAGAGGTTTGCTTCAGTCGGGGGTGTTTACTCTTGGCAGGCGAAACCTTGCAAGAGTTCTCAGGCGGCATGAGAATGAGCTTGTTTCTGATCGGTGCCTTGAGTGGATGTTGCCCGTGGTAACAAACAGTGAGACATGACCTACACTTCCTGCTTCCTTTCAATAATGTTTGGCTACAAGGACACTGCGCAAAGAACATTCCCACTTCCTTCATGCAATCATTGTTTAAACAGGTTTAAAAGTATACATTTAATCAAAGTTCTATACCAAAGAGTTTTGAACAACGATCAATCCGTCAACTGAAATTCTGGATAATTACAATCTTGGTGTTGTAGCCATCATTTGTGTTGCTGTACTCAGTAAGTTGAATGCTGTAAAGTAATGAGAAGAATCTGGGGGAAAGAAACACAAGCAGTCAGACAATCTGACATGTTGTAAACAAGCAAACCGTTTAGTCACATTTTTGAAAACAACCAAAAACCAAATGTTTCTGCAATTCAAATTGGACAGGATTTGTAAACTGCGATGGATGTGATTTGACCAGTGACTTTTTGAATGTCTTAAATAAGTGTTGCTAATAATGTACATCCATGCAAGTAGCACCATCCCATGTTGTTGGGCCTCCAATGTTAATATGATCAAAAGCAAGATAACCAAAATGTATAAGCCATGGTGGAAGAAGTGTAATTCTCCTTTAATGCTGCTACCAAACGTGTTGCCCCTCCTGGGCCCGGTCCAGCGCCTGGTGGGCCCCTCTGGCCCCAGATTTCTATTCCTTCTTTGCCCATCTGCCACTACTTTATTCTGAAGTGTTGACTGGCAGCGACTACGACAACGAAGGAGCCAAAAACACTCTAACCCTGTGAAAACACACACATTAACATGCACACACAAATGCAGACAAGCTCCTTTCATACACAGACGCTGAAGTACAAAGACAGCAGGAGACAGCTGCACGGTGACGTGTATAATAACGAATCCGACTACCTTCTGAGCTGCTTTCCACCTCTCCTTGCACTATCAGTCTTGACCTCTCTCTCTCCCCCTCTCCATCTAACAGTGACTGAGTGCAGACTTGAAGAAAACGAAAAGATTGGTACTTCTTGGGAAAGGGGGAAATCTCCCTTTTTCTCTTCCTCCCCCTCTCCACGGCGTTTCTGTGTGAATAGGAGGCCCCTGTGAGCCTCGAGCGAGAATAGATCAATTGAGAGGCTTTTAATTTGCTGCAGACAGAACAGAACAGTCCATTTAATTCTGCCAGCAGAGGCCATGTCGGCAAAATGCTGACAATATTCTTTATCTGGTCCAAACACACTGGAAAAGTGTGAGTCACTCCAATTACAGGCATTATCAGCAGCACTGTTCCACCAAATGGATGGAGAGAGAGAGTGAGTATAAAGAGAGAGGGGTTAGAGGGAAGAGAAATGAACAGAGTGGGAAGAAAGTGAGGGGAGAGGGAACACAGAGAGGGTGAACAGATAATGAGCAGGGGGTAAAAGGGGTGAGAAAGCCCAAGGAAGTAAAATCAGAAGAGAAAGGATGGACTTTGAACGGCTTCAGCTCCGACCCTGAACA
Organism: Pseudochaenichthys georgianus; assembly: GCF_902827115.2. Lineage (NCBI taxonomy): Eukaryota > Metazoa > Chordata > Actinopteri > Perciformes > Channichthyidae > Pseudochaenichthys > Pseudochaenichthys georgianus. The sequence goes on along the minus strand of NC_047506.1, from coordinate 10,322,433 downwards.
CTTCCCCCTCTGTCCCTCTCTTTCCTTTTTGTTCTCTGGATTTGTTCTTCTAGCTGAGAAGTCTTTCAGGCAGCATCTGGAGCTCGTGTTTAATAACGGCAGTTTGTTAATCCTCAACTTGGATCAGAAACCCCCCTACCCCAACTCCTTTTACACTACAGAACACAAGATTTAAAGACATGTTCCGCTGGTTGTACTTTGAGTGTATGATTAAAAAATAAATCACGAAACACTTTTAAGATTAGTTTATATTCTGACTGTACAAATACACCTTTGAGAGCACCACCCCTCACTAAGTGAAGAAGTTCAACTCATCCAACCGTTGCAAGCCGAGCCAACCTGTCTGCTGGGTAAAATGAGCAAGAAACGAGACTTTGAGACTGAAAATGAAAAACCGTCTGCAGCATCCCTCTCCAGACTTCTCCAAGGCTCCAGACATAAGGTTGTTTCTCCGGAGAGTCGGGGAATAGTTCTACATCTAAGCTACAGTCCCTGGAGGGCAGAACAAGCACATTTCCCCCCAAAAAGCACATGTGTAGCTTCAACTGTACAAATGATCTGCCTCTTACACACGCCGACGACATGAAAGAAAGAGCAGCGCAAATCACAAGCCATCGTGAACGCTGTCGTGGCGGTTTGACCTGGAATCAGCGCGCGAGCTAAAAGTAGCAGCAGAGAAGGATGTGAACACGGCTTAGTGTGTCTGGATTTAGACAGAAATCTGAAGCCATACCAGAGACTGGAGGAAAGGAGGCGAGAGGAGCAGGCAGTAAAATTGGTCGTCCGTAAATTGGTCGTCCGTAAATGGGGCGCTGCCAACAGGCGCGAGTGGGTGAGTTGAGCATCGGGCTGTGTGTGACTCAAGAAACAGGATGCTGCCAACAGGAGCTTAATGCCCAGAAATCATCTGCAGCTACAATAAAGTCCGCCAGGCGATAGGAAAGAAAACAGAAAGAAAGAAGTTTGCTGGCACTCTAGCCTCCCCTCTTTCTCCCACCTCCCACTCTCAGGGTAATTGTGTTCTGTCCATCAGGCTCACAGTTAGATTAGCAGCTCCACTCGTTCAGCTCCACTGCCATCTCAATAATAAATAATCATAGAGGCCACCTCTACGCTCCTCACTGTGCTATGTCCGTCTTCTGCTTCCCCCCAAACCACCTTTGTATCCCGACACCAATGCAGAGTCCTTATCAGCGACACATTTCTTCTCTGAGCTGCACTCGTTGATGAATAACCACGACTGCGGTATGAAAGGTTATCCGTGTTACAGTCCGTCATGGTTCAGATGTCTGAAGGGTAAATGAACAATCTCTCTCTCGACCAGTCAGACACAGCGAAATGCTCCTAGTTTTAGGAACCAACTTGATTGAAACAACATGAAAAGTCGACGGAGTTACTGCACTTGAAAACCAAAGAGAACATTTTTTATCAAGGCAAAAACAACAACAAAGGTGAACATCGACAGCCAAGAACATGAAATGTAGACCTACCAGTTTATGATATGTAGAATGTGAAATACAGTGTCCTCTCAACTTCGGTATGTTACCAACAGAAGTGAAGAAAGAGAGCGTTAAACGGCGTCAAGGTTTAAAATCAACTAAAGAAGTCAGAGGACAAAAGGGAGTAAGAGCTAAAGGACTGCTTTTGTGTGTGTATGCAAGAGAAAAAGACAGAGAGGGTGAGAGAGGTAGGAACAAGAAAGTACCTGAGAAAAGGAGCTGAGGGTTAAAGTGCAGTGTCACACCCAGATAGCTGCTGTGTATCATTTAACTTTATACAACACATGAAGTCCTTCATCCCATGTCACACTTATGAAGACATTAGCCGAGATCAAAGTTGTATTGATAGATGCTGACGGATACAACCGGAATCCTAAAATAAATGACCTGTCATTCTTCAAAAGATTAAACAAACTAATTCCAAGGCAGAGCCATCTTTTCTCAATGGGCAATCAAATGAAATAGGAGAGACAATCCCAGCTGCGGAGGCTGTGGCCAAATGTCCAAAGTCCTACTGGTCTCCATTGAAACTATGGCCGTGCACTGGGGGTTAAAGGTGAGCCATGCGTACTCCCTGTTTATTGTAAGCTGATGAAGAGATGTCCGACTGGTTTTGATGGTCATCATAAAATCCTCATGGTGAAGAAGAAATGGTGACATCAAATCAAATCAAGTTTTATTTATATAGCACATTTATAAACGATTTTCGGTGGAGCCAAAGTGCTGTACATGTAATAAAATTAGCCTACAGTCGAGACACTTACAGCAAATACAACAGCACAGATGTTCAGATATCAGTATGAGAAGAAAAAGGACACCCTCTGTCCTTAGACCCTCACATCGTACCAAGGAAAGACTTCCAGAGCCACAGTGACAGATATGATCTGGTTAAATGAGGTCCTGGCACTTGTTGCACATTGAACTTGCCATCTTATCTGCCAACATGTTCTTAATTGATCCATTTGTCAACAGTGATTTCTCAGTCATTAATTAATAATTAACAACTGCACCTTTATCACCAAAGTATTAATAGCATGAAGTTACTCTTACATTGCATTAAAACCTCAAAGGATTCGTAAACCTGAACATAGAAAGCGATTGAAATACCTCCAGCCACATGTGCGAGTACAGATTGCAAAGCACCCTTTGGTGGAGGGGGGAGCATGTCACTATTGGCACAGAATCAAATGTCAGTGCATCTCCTGCTGAGAGGCTGCTGTCAAAAGGCATACCGCCACAGCTCACAACACTCCAGTACAGCCATAGTATGATTGTACGAGGCCGTTGGTGAAAAGGGCCTCATGACATTGATCTAAACAGTCATTACACCCCCAACAGCACATTGGCAGCGCTTGATTTCAGAGAATTCCTCTGGAAGATTGAGGCAAAAAAATAATATGTGGCTTTAACAGTAGTTACATCTGCACCACAAACAACGGCTCAAAATGGTTACAGCAGCTGTCAAGTGGATAAAGCAGCAGCCAGTGCAGCAGGCCTGCAGGCTCATAGGAACAGCAGTGCAGCTAGTTCAGCAGGCAGTCAGCCAGGCCACCAGCAAGCACACTGCAGGAGGAAACATGGAAACACCGACTGTGAGCATGCTCCAGGTACTCCACATGGCACCCGCCTGTCTGAGTTGACTAGAAGGAACATGCAGAGGCCTCATCAGAAAGGTAAACACACACACTTTCCCACCCACAATCTCCTGCTGGAAATAGGATTACCCTGCAAGATGACAGATCCACATGCACGTGCACGTGCAAATCGCAAATTAACATGAAAAAAAAAAATGCCATGCAGTCTTCTTCACCTAACCTATTTACAGACACGGAGCTGTAGATATCAAAGCGCTGTGCTCTCTTTGGGGAATTCCTCCTTCTCATGTTTTAAGGGGAAATAGATGAAAACGAATCTTATTCTTCCTGCGCCTGTGTGTGTGTGTGTGTGGTGTGTGTGTGTGTGTGTGTGTGTGTGTGTGGTGTGTGTGTGTGTGTGTGTGTGTGTGTGTGTGTGTGTGGTGTGTGTGTGTGTGTGGTGTGTGTGTGTGTGTGTGTGTGTGTGTGTGTGTGTGTGTGTGTGTGGTGTGTGTGTGTGTGTGTGTGTGTGTGTGTGTGTGAGTGTGAGTGTGTCTGTGGGTGTGTGTGTCTCCTTGTTAATGTGCTGAAATGTAAATTGGTAGTGCTCCAAAAATGTGTTTAAGGATGTCTTTTAATGCAGAGTGGAAGCGGTGGCTTTGCCGACAGAATGTGGATATGCCTTTATTAACAACCCCACACTGATTCCACCTTTCCGTCTCTCTCTGATCTCTTTTCTCCCTCGTTCAAACACACGTTCTACTACAGCAGTCTGCCATCATTCTCATATTCCCCATTAACGCATTCAAAACAAGTGTGCTGAACTCCAGCATTGCATTTAGAGTGCAATTTGATCATTCATGCTTTGGTTCAGTTCTACTGCAGCCTGTATTTCTATTCATATCTAGAGATGTATCAGTTCAGTTCAGATCTTCACACGTTATCGCATTCTGGCTGTGACACTGCCTTCGCTTTCAATGTTTATAATACTTCCAAACTCCTGACATTTTCTCTGTCCCGACTCCCGAGTCACCAGCTGAACGTAGCCTCTCGTTAGCTTACTGCTACTATTAGACACTGCGCCCACTCTGTTGCCAGATTTCAGAGAAATAAGCAACCAGGTCTGAAACAAGCCCAAAGAAGCAACACATACATGATGTTGTGTCATTTTAAACCAAACTAAGGCCTCAGGATGACTTAAGACGTGAACATGGTCATTTTTGTTTTGTAACATTAAATATTAATAAAAAAAAAAAAAAATTATAAAAATAAATAAAAATCCCGATCCCCGATTTTTCTCTCCCGATTCGATCTTTTGAAAATCACGTGATCGGCTCCGATCCCTGATCACGTGATCGGATCAGGACATCTGTAGTTTGTACACACCCCAGACTGTCTGTAACATTCCAAAAATGTTAATGGGTGTTAAAATGTCTTCACACTATTTTGATAATGTGGCTTGTATAACCAGTATGTCCCCAGCAGCTGTAAAAGCAGGGTAACCCTTTGGTCTAGAAAACCATCTTTACTGATCTGTAGTCTACTGTGGTTGTTGCCTGTTTAAAAATGTCCACTCAACTTGATTTAGATCCCCCAAGGCCCCTCTGGACCCCCATCAGCAGAGCCTAAAATGAGTGATGGATACACTACATCTGTGGAGTGGAAGAGAGGAGAGGAGAGTCTGGTGCATAAAAATAGAGCCGGAGTCTGCCGGAGCAGGAGACTGAGAGTTAATTAGGGATGCAATCATCAATTATTCAAAGCACTTAATCATGGTGTCGCACAATGCTGTTGCACAAACACACACATGCACAGTAACACACACACAAAGATATGTACCACAGGCTTTTCCAACTGTGCCTCTGATGGCAGACGCACAGAGAAAGATAGATGGATGAAGAGGAAATAAAGAAAAGGACTACTGTTGCTTCTGCCTCGTTTTCTACTGACACACATTATGACACACACACAGTGTCACACAAACACAAATAGACATAAAGACAGTACACAGATACACTTATACAAACATGGACATTTAAATCCTTCCTTCATCTTTACCCATTGCAGTTTCACAGGGGACTTCAAGCCTCTGTGCACAGGGTGAAAGGAGAAGAACAAATGGGACAGGTTGCCAGTCTGTCAGGATACCAATGTTAAAATAACCATTCACACTTATTGGCAATTTGGAGTCATCTCATTCCCCTAACCTGCTTGCTTTTGGATCATTCAATGAAACTGGAGCACCCACATTTATTTTTTGACCCCCACCCTTACCAATTAGTAGCAAGAGATATATTGCATAAGTCCATTGATATTATTCAACATGTCGGAGGCTGTAGTGGTAAATAAGGCAGTTCATTTAATGTGAAAGATGCAGATTTAGGAGTTAGTATTCTGTGAGTTGACTTACAACAAGATATCTAGTGACATCAATCTATTCTAGATTTGTCGCGTGTCTCAATTTCTTTATTTATAACGTAGCTACAGAGTTTGATAGTTATGGTTGAATGTTTCTTAATCCAACTGACATCTCTTTTGACATCCGGTTTAAAAACACAATTTAATTCAGCAGTGTGAAAAAAAGTGGGTGACTGAATGCAAACACTATCAAACTTGAGCTGTGAAGCATGACCACTGCTTAATATAGCACGACTACACTTTTTACCACACTACTGCCCTTTCTAGGGATTTAAGGGATCCTACATTTTGGCTTTTCTGACTGAGAAAGTACAGCAAAGACAGAAAAAGGAAGCGCCAGGAGACACCATGAAGCAAATAGCTGTGGGTTAGTTGTAAAGCTAGGCTGCTCAGGTTAGGACTGAGCCTGAGTCTATGGGGCACTCGCTCTACAGGGTGAGCTACCAGGGCACCTTTTTACTGACATTCTAAGTGGATAGGGTATCAGCCACAATGTGACTGATCCACATATTATACAGTGACTTTGTCAATGTCATTGTAAAGATTCTGTTAGTCCCTCGTCTGCTATTCATTCCGTCATGGCAGACCACATTCCTCTTTTATTGCCACAGCAGTCTGGCCACTTTATACCTTATATAAAGAATTAGCCATATGATAGCTACAGTAGGGCTGCTCGATCATGGCAAAAATCATAATCTCGATTATTTGGGTCAATAATTGATATCACGATTTTAAAAAGGACTATCCATTTAGTTTGAAAACATCTATTTATTGGAGAAAAAAATGGTGAACACTATGTTTTTAACAGTGATTACCCTGAACTTTAAGTATAACTCAACTGAAAAAGCAAATACCAAAAAATGTTATAAAAACAAAAAAAAAATTCATAAGATAATTAAACAATAACTCCCTTTATTTCGATTACGTTGTTTCATAATCGTTGCAAGCCATAATCGTAATTGCGATTACAATATGATTAATTAAGCAGCCCTAAGCTACAGTATGTTGATTAAATGATGATTCAGCCTCTCTGGAGATAGACAGAGACATGATCATTTCTGACGTGAGCCTTAGCTAATCTGAACAAAACATTTGTATACTGCTTTGAAACCGGTATTCCAGCATATTGTGACTGTTGTAACTCCCTCTCTTGTATATGAGCAAGTGAAGGACACTGTTCAGGAACTAGTTGTACCATATGCTCTGTATGTGATGACGACTTCCTCTCTTGCAAGGATAATAAATACATGTATCCTGATATTGAAGCTCAAGCCGGTGACGAGTGATATTTTTCTAACAACAACCATGTGGAGTTTGTTTGGTATTCTCACGCTCTAAAGTAGGAAAGCAAAGACAAGATAGAGAGAGGGAGAAGGACTGGGTGGCAGAGGAATGGAGTTGGTAGGTAACTAAAAGAAACTAAAGCATGCTTTAGGCTAGTGACAACCTCAAACTTCTTCAATTGCAAGCCGCTGGCGTGCCTAGTCTGAACTGCCTGCAACTTGTACCAAGACACAGAACGGGTGAGCTCCATTAATGGCTTCAAACTCAGTCTGTCTGCAGGGGAGGAACAGATTACCCGACTCTGTCCTCAGAGTCCAGTCCAACCACAGAGGGACTGTCAATCTGCCCCTTTCAGCACTTGAGAGAAATCCCCGAGCGGGTGAGAGACGTACATCTTCCCCGCAGCCCTCCCAGAGCAGCTTCCTGCCACCAGCGGCCATCAGTCAGTCACAGATCCCGCCTCCTGCCCGTGTCTCTAATCGCCCACGCACACTGTCACAGTCGCCTGCCCTTCCAGTTAAACACAGACAGCCAAACAAAATCAATCTTTACTGAGTGTCCGTGTTTAATAAGGCCCTGTTGTTTCTTATGGACTCTGACAACATGATCAGCCCCCGCACCACTTCAACACACACACACACACACACACACACACACACACACACACACACACACACCACACACACACACACACACACACACACACACACACACACACACACACACACACACACAGGGGAGTCATTACAGCACCATTGGTGGGGCAGTAAGCTGGATATTTAACACACTGAACCCTTAATGTCTGTTGTACTACATGTGACCATTTGTTTTATTCTAACAAAGACAGACAGGCACACACACACACACACACACACACACACACACACACACACACACACACACACACACACACACACACACATGCCACGATGCACATTAAGCCCAGATAAACACTGCACTCTGATGTCATCAACAGACTCGTTGAGAATCACCACGGGATTGTCAGACTCAGAGCACGATTTGCATAATTTCCATTTCTGAATTCCAAACTCTTTGAACATTTCACACAAACATTACAGCCAAACAAACACAAACAAACGGCAATGTGCAAAAGTCTCTTGCTGCATGGGGTCTATGAATGTTCCTGGAGGTGAAACTTCTGCCAGCTCCAGAAATAGACCCTTTTAGCACCCTATGGTCTATTGGACTGCTGGTCTGTCTGAACTCGCACTGAGAGTAGAGGGGCTATTGGCATTCACTTCCCCATGGGGCTCCAAGTCAATACAAACCTCTTAAACTCAGGAAAGACTGCGTGTGTTTCTGAGTTTGTGAGAGGGAAAGAGAGAGTGAGAAAAGGGAAGGATGCTATTCAATAGTCACTTTTTCATCTGTAGGCAGGCAGGCATCTGAAAGACGTTCTTTTGTATTTGTATTTGTTTCAGACATGAAGTAGTGTGATATATGGGTGTGTGTGTGTGTGTGTGTGTGTGTGTGTGTGTGTGTGTGTGTGTGTGTGTGTGTGTGTGTGTGTGTGTGTGTGTGTGTGTGTGTGTGTGTGTGTGTGTGTGTGTGTGTGTGTGTGTGTGTGTGTGTGTGTGTGTGTGTGTGTCTAGCATTACTATACTTGTGGGGACCTAAATCTGTTTACATAGTCACGTGTGGGGACTGGCTTCCCTTATGGGGACAAATTGGAGGTCCCCATAAGGGGAATCATTCATTTTAGGGTGAAGACTTGGTTAGGTTTAGGATTAGGGTAAGGGTAAGGGTAAGGTTAAGATAAGTCTCCAGGAAATGCATGTAAGTCAATGTAATGTCCCCTGAAGTGATGTATACATGTATGTGTGTGTGTGTATTGTTATGTGTGTGTACGTGGTGCAGGTAATGATGGTGTGCTAAAGCGTCAGAGCCCAGCCTTTCAGTGCCATCCATCATAGTGCAGCTGCTAATGATACCAATACATACATCTGCCCAGAGAGGGTCGGGGGGGCTGGGGAGAGATGTGTGGAAATCTAAAAGGAGGACAGGGATAGAGGAAGAGGAAGAGAAAGAAAGTCAGCGAGGAAGATATTGTAAGAAAAAGTGAAAGAGGCAGCCGGGAATAAAAGAGAAAAAGATCAAGACCTCCACAGTTATTACCGAACTGTAGGTTAGGTTATGCGCAAATCACTGTCATTCCAATAAAGCTAATTTGAATTTGCATTTGCATTTGAGAGAAAGAGGAGGAGGAGGGGGAGGAGGAGGGGAAAGGGAGCTGGTGGAGAAGAGGCAACCAGCATGAAGAGGGAAGGAAATGTGCTGTCACAGGCTGAGGACTGAAAGAGTATCTGTGTGACTGGAATAGGCAATCTGATTCCCCCAGTCCTCCTCCTCCTCTCTCTCACACAAACACACACACACACACACACACACACACACACACACACACACACACACACACACACACACACACACACACACACACATACACACAGTACACACACAACTGTCCACTGCCAAACACACAGAGAAGCTCGCTGCATCTGTGTGGATTAATACAAGAGGCCGGTTAATGCTCCTTCTTTGAGTTGACCTCTTATATAAATAAAACACACAGTCTGCACTCCTACAGATTGTGTTTTATTTTTGGATACATCTCAAGTCCCTCTATATCTGTGAGTGACGGGATTATCTTTGATCAGAAACATCAATGAGAAGTGTTCACCATCCAAGCAGCACAGTGCAACACACCACCACCGTTAAAGGGTATTTGTTCCATCATGAGGTTTATCATGAAAAAAACACTTAGCACTTAACACTTTAGATAGAAAATGGATTCCCAAAAAGATGAATGTTTGTGTAGTTCTTTGGAGGGAATTTGAATCACTAAGGATGTTTTTTTTTAAATAAAAATACAGCAACTTTAACTTAAAGGAGACCTATCATGCTATATTTAAATGATATAGTGTATGACCATACCTATATAAGGTATATTTATACATTTTATTTTTCAAAATACCAAACAGATCATTTTTTAGACATGCCTCGTTTCGCTCATTTTCGCTCTATTCCAAGCCCGTCTTTGAAAATTCTGAGCAGCAGCTGACCACGCCCCCCTGCAGAAGAGCAGGCATGAGCCGGCGAGAGTCACGTTACCATGCTTGCTGTGATTACGAGTGTCGAATAAACATGTCATCTCAGAGCAATGCATGTGTTCAAGCATACTATCAATTTGATCCAGAAACTGACCCTGAAGCAGCGGAGGTTTTTGGTGGAGGTGCAAAAATCTCGGTTTGCAGCAGGACGTTTCTGAATGGTTAGCTGACAAGCTGTTGTCCCTATTTATTTTTACTCTGTTACGATGCTTGCTCCTTATTCCGTTCATATTTTGGCTAATTAGCAAGAATGCAATGTGTACAGTTTGTAACGCAAAAACAGCGATATATATATATATATTTATAAAGGGAGACATTCATATTTTCAGCATAATACGATGGCCTCATTGCGTTTAATAGTTTACAGTCCTTTTCTTCCAACATCCTGCAACAACCGTTGGAAAGTTGAATAACTTAGGATGATAAAAAGTATAACTCCAACAACACCTCAGTTGTCAGCAATGTGTGTAGTTTCATGTGTTTTTAAAAGCTCAGTTATTGACTTCTTTGTGCAAATTGCGCCACGATGCCTTCTGAACGGAGAATGTGTGCTGCATGGAGATACCACAGGTAACATTTTTGATAGCTTTACTAAGTTGTCTGTTAAAATAAATGTTTCACATGTCATTCAATATACGTTTAACACAATGTGTCAAGACGGATGCAGTAACTTGAGGACTCTGTAACCTGTATGGTGGACCATCCTGGATTGGAGCCTGTGTGCCTAAATGTGTTCTCCCTGCAGAATGCGTTGAATATTTACAGAGCTGAACATGGTGGACTACAGTTGAGACAAATAGAGCAGTGAGTGGTTTGTTTGTTTTGACTGAAATTGTAAAACGAATGCTAATATTGTTCATGGAAATAAATACTGGTGTATATGGCTTTATGCAATCTTTCATTCTGTCATTGTACTATTATATACTACACAGCAATGGCATAACACACCCATGTGTACGACAAAAAGGTCCACACACACACAACCTTATGCTTTTGAAATCAGAATATTCTTTACCCATCCAAACATGAATAATCACGACACATTTTGATATCAACTTGGAACTTTATTGTCAAAATCAACGGTTAAAAAAACCCATACAAAAAAACTAAATGTAGCCTACTTGTATTTTGTATAAATGACACTAAATATTTTTACAGAAGCTTTGTGAGCTGGTGCTGGGGCTTCCTTGGACGCAGGATCAGAGTGGTGATTCCGGCCTGCGTTGTCCTCAGGATACGCAGGGAGTTTCCTGATCCGTGGAATGTCGATGTTGGGTTCAGACAGCAGCCAAATTGAACCGTGTAGCATACCCGGCGATGACCTCCTCCCTGTCAGGTCGCTCATAATGGTGCAGGGTCCACAAAGACTTGGTCGAAGATGAGGTCCATCAAGTTGGCCACGTAGGGCTGTGCAATGGTAAAAAAAGCACAACAAAAAATGTGGTTTAGATTAGTATATGCATGTAAAAAACTGAAACTTCTTTCTAATTTTTTTTTTTTATATTTGTAAATAGTTGTATAATAAATATTTTAAACACTTACGGAATGTGGGGTCAGTCTTTACTGGTTTTGCTCTGCATTCTCCCTTCCTGGCCTTTGGGAACTGCAGTTTATACAGAGGGTTTCCAGTGGATGTAGTGGCTTGTGCACGCTCAGCGTTTTCATTGTAGTGCAGGCTGCCAGGTACAGTCTTTCATTTCCGCCATGATAAAAAAAAATGTAAATAATAGCAAAGGATGTACAAATTGTCACTAATTAGTAAGTATGTGAGGTGCTGGCCTGTAAAGAAGAACACACAGTTAGAACAAAATCATCTCAACTTAGTATTCAGGATGAGAAAATACTATTTGGATAAATATAGTCTGAAATCCCAAAAGATGGGGCTAAAACTCTCTATTTAGCAAAGCTCTCTATTTAGCAAAGCTCTCTATTTAGCAAAGTTCTTTGCTTAGCCTTTTCCAATCTGAGTTAGTTTTGAACCGTAACGTGCATGCTGTGTTTCTGACTGAATGCAGGTGATGTGTTGGAGAGGGGCTGAGCTCAGTAGACTGACTGTAATGAGTGCTAGCCACTAATTAGCCTGTTGCTAGAGGTAAGGCCTCGTCAACAACAACAGACCGACGGGGCTTTAGCTCCGTTTTACTCGTGGTGTGTGTGTCCCCTCGCATACATACAGTGTTGTATCCTAACACACCCCCATTTATATTCATGTGCGCAAACAAGTAAACACACAAAAACGTTTACATATAACGCTGCAAAACACGGCATGTCTCATTAGCGTAGCGTAGCTTAGCTTACAGATCGATGATATCTGATCGTTCTTACAGACTACAATCACAAAAGCGTTTACATATAACGCTGGAAAAAACGGCACTTGCCTACAGAAGATTACGTTTGTTATTATAACTTACTCAATATGATTGTAGAGGATACAAAATACTAATAAATAGGAGAATAAATACTTGTGTTATCGCCTAGGGCGTGGCTTTACAGCCTTCACACAGATCGCCATTACGGCAGTATGTCTGAACATGTTAGCAAATGCCTGATAATTCAAATGACAAAGCAAAGACTGCGGAGCGTACAATATAAAATGCTACAAAAATATATAAACACCTAACCGATTACTATTTGGGTTTGAGGCGACATTGATGCGGCGAAGCTACATGCTACATGCTACAAGCTAGAGATAGCTTTATCAGGAAAAACACCGCTAAATAAAAACTTACAGCTTCAAAATTGGATGTGTCCTCACTGGCCTGGTCCCGGATGGTTGGTATTGATCCCGGGTTTAGCATTAGTTTGGAGGCATATCCGTGTTGGACTTGAGAAGTTAATAAACATGTCCGTGGTAAAATGTTTGGAACACACAAACAGAAATCTTCCGTGGTCTTCTGGCACATGTCCCTTGTAAATGAAGTCTAGCCACAGATTCATTTCTTTTTCCACTGATGGCATTGCATGCAGTCCCCTGTCCCGAGTCTTGCAGCCAACAACAGCACAACGTTTAACTGGCTTAGACATCCTGGCAAGAGCAAGCAAAAACACAGATGTGACTGGGTGAATGAGAGGTTTGGCAATGCACGTGGCCGTGGCTCATTCCCCTGATAGGTGGAGAGTTGACCAATAAGCGGAGCACTTCTTTGTGACGTAGAAAAGTATTGGAATCTGGATCCGTTTTTTTCAGATCCGTTGCAGCCCCTTTTTTAGAGATTTGGCGAAGGAGGAAAATAGAGAGGGTTGTGTTTTCTGACACTTGGTGAGTTCCCTGGAACACCGAGGACACATATTCATGTATAAAAGACGTCCAAAGGTGCATTTTGCATGATAGGTCCCCTTTAAAAATAAAAACACCTTTACTACAAAGGCATCTTGATGATACACATTTAAACAATTGCACACATTCTTAACAACTTCCTAAAAGCACCAAAAAGGTTATCTATATATCAAATGATCCAATGTAGCTGTGAAAATTACTAAAGGGGTTAAGGCCCTAAAACCTGATGTGAGAAAACCGTTTACTCATCAATTAATCTGCACCACATCCCCATTCTTTGAGATTATAACAGAATACTTGAGAATGCCAAATTCATCTTTTGATTTTCCAGACTGCCATTACCTCATTCAGCTCGATCTGTTGAGAGAGCGAGTGAGACAGAAAAGGCTGGAACACTCATTTTCTCTTCTCATCTTATTCCCAAAACACACCATCCTCTTCACTTCCTGGAGCCAGATGAAGGCCAGCGGGGCTGTGAAAGTAGCCTATCAGATGCCTCCATCAGCTAACGAAGAACTCTGGATATGCTAATAGACAGGAGATTAAGATATGTAGCTGGGGGCACATGCACGCACACACACACACACACACACACACACACACACACACACACACACACACACACACACACACACACACACACAGCTTTGTTCTATGATTAGGAAACATTATAGGCAGATCGTGAGCACATCACAGTGTGCCTTGGAGAATGTTACAGTGTTATGAAGAGAGGAGGTAATGAAGAGGATTATTTCGTATATGAGGTTGTACAAAATCTTCATACCAAGAAAAGGATTTCAAATAAATGGTGCGAGTCTGTATGCAATTACAGCTTAAAGAGACTCACTAGATCACACTGGACTGTATCTGCTTCCGAGGGGGGACACAGGTGAGGATATCCCTCCCTTTCTTCTTCCTCCTCCTCCATCTTTCTCTGCTCCCTTGTTATCGTGGCGTTACACACACAGGTGCAGCCCCCCTGACCCCACACCACCATCCCCATCATCGATCTCCTTTAACAATCTACCCATGAGAAATATTATTTTCCCGTTCTCTTTGTCTCTCCTCCTCTGTTTCCCTCTCTCTGTGATGGCTCATCCTTCTTCATTGCTCTGCCGCCTCTCGCAGGCCTGGCCATCTGTACAGTAACAGGTGCACTGTGTGTGTGACTGATGTGTGTGTTACCTGTAGCGCTGCCTGCAGCCACTACTGCATGGAATATAGCTGCCTCCTGACCTACTCGCTTCTACTCTGCTCTCTTCTCCTACTCCTCTTCCTCGGTGTGTCCTTCAGATAGCGACAGGAGGAAAAGAGGAGGAGGAGGAGGAGGAGATGAGCGGTGTAATGAGTTGGCACGGCAGCAGCAGGCTGTCGTGTATTTGTATATGTGTGTTTGGAGCTTTTACCAGACGTGCAGTGTTCACAGTAGTGGAGTTTGGGGTAATTAGTCCCACCAGTCTATGAGTGGGAGCAAATACATGTGTGTGTGTGTGTGTGTGTGTGTGTGTGTGTGTGTGTGTGTGTGTGTGTGTGTGTGTGTTGTGTGTGTGTGTGTGTGTGTGTGTTGTGTGTGTGTTGTGTGTGGTGTGTGTGTGTGTGTGTGTGTGTGTGTGTGTGTGTGTGTGTGTGTGTATGGTCCACCGGCTCATCTCATTAGTCTCACAGGTGAGTGATTAAACGCTCTGCAACACCTGGAAGTGTTCCTCCTATCCTCCACCCCTTCCATCTCTGCTGGTATCTTAGCTATACCCCTGAGAGCTCCCCTGGCCCAGTCATAACACACTCCAGAGGCTGGCTTGGCTACACAAACTTTATGACACACACACAATTCCCCTTACAGTCGTACCTTTCTCTCGAGCCTTTTTCAGACGAGCAGTCTCTTACATTGCTGGGCCCATCCATCTATTTAATGTAAAGGCTTCTGGCCTTTCATACATTAGACTCCATTATGCAAATGGCTCAAAGATATATGTGTGCCAGCTGTGGTTCAGTGGGTACATCGCAGGGGTTATGGTGCATCCCCTTACCCCTCTATTCCACATATTGAAGTATGTATGAACCCCGATTTCCCCTAATGGTCACCCAGTGCTTCTGTGAGAAGACTCATAGCAGCAATACTCACAGGATATGTGGTATCTGGTGAGGAAGAGAGAGCACTGGCACCTTTATACAAAAAAAGACATGAAGGACACTTGGCCTCAGTTTTCTCACAGGCTGCAGCTGCACCACTGATGGATGTTACCTTTATTTTTCACTTGAAGCTTTAATTAATGCCCCTGGTGAGCACTAGGGAAGCGCACAGCCAGTTCTCAATATAGGGTCCTTTAATAAATGATCTCATCAATTTCATCATTTAATAGAGTGTTGCCTTATTTCTGCAGTCCAACTGCATACACGTGTTTTGCTGTCCATAATGTAAGTAGCACATTTCAGACTGCTGGAGGTTATTGTTGTTATCAAAGTATTGTTTGTTCCTTTATTGGCCTGCCCCTGTGGTAATACTGAAACCACATTGTTTTCTCTGATCTGACATGTGAAACATTTCATCACATCCTTTGGTTATTTACATAATACTATAGCCTAGGCTAAACCAAACATGAGACCAGAATGCTAAACAGCAACCACATATACACGATGATGACGTGCATGCCCAACAGAAGCTCATAACGCTGACAGGAAGGAACCATTGAAAGTAAGTAAGGAAAAGTATGGAACAGGAAGGAACCATTGTGAAACTAATAACGGTGATAGTCCAGTCCAAACATATTGAATCATACACCAATAGTCAATAGTCCACCGATAGTGGAGGCAGTTTATTGTACAGGAAACCAGCTCTTTCAATAAAGCATTCAGGCAGCCACAGCAGCGGGCCGACACTCATATGGCCAGTCGTAGAGGGCTGCTGGGATATTATTACTGCCCGTGCGTCCCTGAGGGCTGAGATGTGATTGATGTCAGCGGTGTAGGTAATAAATTGCAGAGGTCAATCCACTCTGGTGAAGAGGTCCACTCTTGGGAAGGCAACCTGATAGACAATACGGCCTTTAGATATTTCCTTCAGCACACATTTCCATTTGTTCCTCGGGCCTCTGTTTATCAGACTGGGGATCCTTAAGTTGTCCTCTCAAGAGAGCTCTGGTCCAAGGCGGCATGAGGGGATCACAGTAAGAACTCATTTGAGGAGCGATTTACAGCAAAGGCCAAGGTAAGAGAGTGTTTCCCCAGGGCGAGCGGAGTCACCAGAAAGGGAGGGGTGGGGAATGTGAGACATTGAACTCATCGCCAGCTCCAAAACCCATTAGACAGGCACACAAGCGCACGAGGGAACATGCACACGCCAGGTGGCAGGGTGCAGGGAGGGCTGGGAGAGGTGAGTGAGCAGATCACAGCAGCATGTAGTCTGACTAATAACTGCAAAACTCACCGAGGCACACCAGCCAATCACAGCCATTTCTCAGCTCACTTCTCTCACTTCCTGCTGTTCCTACTTCAGTCATTCACTCCTTTCCCTACTTCTATCTCTCTCTGAACGGTTTAAACACAAGGCTTAAGTACCTTTTTCTTTTTTTTCAAACCTTTCTTTTTATGTCACTGTATCTCTCTTTTGCCCAGAAGGACACACGCTATTCACAATGTAGCACTTTTAGGGTTGCAAAGGGGCGGAACATTCCTGGTAAATCTCCCGTAAATCCATATTGGAAACTTTCCATGGGAATAATAGGAATTATGGGAATGTATGGGAACTAACTGGGAATTGAGGGTAATGTAATGGAATTGTATCACATCCAATTATAGATATAAACCTTTTGTCATAAGAAAACATCCATGCAAAATGATACAATTAAAAAACATGACATTTCAACAGATTTATTTGTAAGTAGAACAGAACAAGTTTTAATTATTTTATTGAACAATCATTTGTTTCATTGAAGAACAAAAACATGAATGTTCAGTTAAATATTACTTCTAGAAATCCTCTGTGCATGTGATGGAGGGATGCACAGTGCCTGTAGGGGGTGTGGTCTCAATAGCCATGCAGTAAGCAGTGTGCTATGAGTGTGATTGAGGAATGGCATGGATATCAAGTGTACTTGAATGGCATCGGTTTGTTTTAGTCAAGAGATTATGCTAAAATATTATATATACTTTCCCCACTATATTTAAGTTCCCTATGAAGAGCCAACCTTCAATTTAGAAAATTCCCAGTTTATTCCCAGGGAAAGTTTCCACCTTTGGAAATTCCCAGAATGTTGCAACCCTAAGCACTTTGCTGCTTTATGATGTAAAGAAGTTGTTTAAAGCACACACAAGCCTTACACATATGCTCCATGCTAAAGAGAACGGTCTCTGCTCTGCCCACTTATATTAAAGCGTCGCATGGGACAAATATGGGAAGGGAAGATAAATGAAGAACACTTTTTTCCCATCTTTAAAAGTATCTCTTCTACAGTACAGCTGCTAATTAACCAGCTGCCTCATAAGACTAAAGCAATATGCAAAGTGCTTTATAAAACATCCCACACACACACACACACACACACACACACACACACACACACACACACACACACACACACACACACCGAATACAGTGGTCCACTCATCCACATCATATTATCAGCCTCAACATAAGCCAGCACCACATATTTCTGACAGCTCCAGGCATGGCTATTACGGGTGTGTGTGATTGAAACAATCAAATCAGTTCACAGTCATTTAATCTTTCAGCTCTAAGATCTTGCCCATAGCATTAATCTGTCTTTATATGCACACACGCACACAAGCACGCACATCCAAACACAGACACACGGTTGACTGGGTGGTCTCTTATCACCCTCATTCCCCCCAAAATTACATATAATACTTATCAGCCCTCAGAATGAAGAAGTCATTATCTGGAAGCATATCCTAATTGAAGGCTGCCTATCTTAATGCTTAGCCTAGCTTAGATATAGAATGAAAAGTGTGTGTGTGTGTGTGTGTGTGTGTGTGTGTGTGTGTGT
Source organism: Pseudochaenichthys georgianus (assembly GCF_902827115.2). Taxonomy (NCBI): domain Eukaryota; kingdom Metazoa; phylum Chordata; class Actinopteri; order Perciformes; family Channichthyidae; genus Pseudochaenichthys; species Pseudochaenichthys georgianus. Next base: position 10,304,247 of record NC_047506.1, on the reverse strand, counting down.
GTGTGTGTGTGTGTGTGTGTGTGTGTGTGTGTGCGTGCGTGCGTGCGTGCGTGCGTGCGTGCGTGCGTGCGTGTGTGTGTGTGTGCGCATGGGTGTGTGTGTGCCTGTGACTCCGGCAACCCAGTAGAGTGTGTCAGTCTAGTAGATGCTCAGTAGAACTCGATCAAGGAGCACAAATGACCTGAGAGCAGATGATTGAATCCTCCATCTGCCCTTAAAGAAGCCCCTTAACTGAGAGGCTGACCACAAACATAAAACCCCCACCATACACATTCACACACACACACACACACACACACACACACACACACACACACACACACACACACACACACACACACACACGCACACACACCCACCCACAACCACACAGGAGACCGGTGAATCTTTAAATCTGCTAAATGTAATTTCAATCCATATTTGTCGTCATATATACTCCATTTGTCAATAACCAAGTCAAGTGGCTGGTTTGTAAACTAAAGACAATTGAAGCAACATTGTTGTTTATGTCGACACTGATTCATATTGTATGACTGCTTGTTAGATTACACATACCCATATCCCACTGGGAGTCAAAACCCAAATCTGCAGTTTCACACACATTTCTGACTCTTTCAGCTACCTGATTTGATTTGAGTCAAACACACCAAAATGCCTTTTCCTCTCCATTTCAAATAAAACAACACTTCCAGCTCAGCAGCTTACACAAGATAGCTCTACTGTACTTTAGTGTACAATGGTGGCAAGCCAAGGGAAACAACTGTCAATACAGACACACTAATAGTTAGCCAAAGACACACTTATTCCCAGCGATAAGTGAGGCACACCAACAATAACATACCAGTAAAACATGTTGACTTGCATTTAACAGGTGGACAGAATGTGGATTCCCATAGGTTGTTCATCACGAGGCTGCTTCTGCTGGGTAAGTATGTCATTGTTTGCTAACAGCTTAGCATTAGGAACCCGATAAGCTGATATATTGTCAAAGCGCTTTACTGTGAGGTTTGTTTTGCGGTCTTCTTCTCAATAGTGGTCCTAAATGGCAGAATTAAGCTACTTTAGGCTTCCATCAAATAAATGGCACAGCTGTTTTTTATTTTCCGTAAATGCTGGTATACTAAGTACATGTTTAATAGCGCTAAAGCTCTACTTTTACAGCTCAATCTGAAGCACAAAGCCATACCAGCTATCCCTGCGCTGATTTGAGCTGACAATTCCCAGCAGTTAAGTGAGTACCAATTCATTTGAACTTAATTCCTAATGTGTATTTATGTCAGCGGGTCAAATCCTCTTACACAACTGCCAGTAAACAACATTTAAAAGTGGAAAATGGAGAGATACATGTTGGGTCATTATGAAGACATTGATGTTGTGTCTGAGAAGGCGAAGAAGATGCTGCAACAGCTGTTCAGAGTACTGGAAATGTGCCTATTTCTTAATGACATTGCCAGATATAAAACAACATAGATGTTGCCTGTTGTCGTGAATACATGAGTGGATCAGAGTTTATGGAATCTTAGTACGTGCATCTATGGAGAAACATGGGATAGTTTGATCTTTTTGTGTGTCATTTGTATCTTATGCGAAATCTTTTATGTGAAGAACTGTAGGATTTAAGTGAAGTGTTGTTTGAGGGGCAAATAAGTGATACAAAAATTAGCAGCACTTGTCTATGTGTATTGGTGGTAGTTGGTCTCACAAAAGTCGTTATAATCCTTAAAGATTTCTACAACTTTATTAAAAAAAAGCTCTTGTTCAGTTGAATTGGTGTGTGTCCTTGGGCAAGACACTTCACCTGAACTTGCTCCTGTGGGTATTGTCCACAGTATCTGACCATTGCATGTATGATATATGTGTAATGTGTGTATATGTAAAAGCGCTTTGAGTCAATGAAAAAGCGCTATAATAAATGTAAGGAAATATTATTATTATTATCCATCATCTGCAAACCACCGAATCCTAGTGCATTTGAATGAAGGCAGCCCTAATGACTGGGCAAACTATCTGATGTTCTAAGTGTCTTACAGTGTTTAGAAGTTGTGAGTATGCCTTTTGTCCCACTTCAGGTGAACGACAGATAAGTGTATCGTAGGAAGTGAAATAAAGTAGTTGGCAACGGGGCACTAAAGAAATAATGAACGTTTGGTGAAACTTTTTAAATCATTGCTGACATAATAAACTCTCTACTGCCTGCAAACTAGTTTAAAATGCATTAGGCCTGCGCATTCACAATCTGCTCACTCTCTCTCAGGGGTGGCAGTAGCAGTCAAAGCGACTGACCTCTGCCCAGCAGGCCAAAGAAAATGGCCTATAGACTGCATTCAATCTGCTTCCCTCCCTTCTCTCAATGCATGGCAGAGCGCGGAGGGCCCAAAGTGAGTGTGAGTATCACGCTCAGTAGGAGGTGGTGTGATGGGTGAAGAGAGTAGTAGTGTGGGTCCAGTTTTGTAAACGTGCACAGGAGCGTGTGTTCCTATGACTCAGCGTGGAGGATAATTGGTCGAGGCTGAGCGGTGAAACGGCCATTCGGTTTTGCGGCACCATTGAGAAGATTTAGTTATTACTCACCTCAGCCTTAACCTCCTCTGAGCTCTTTTATGCCTCCGTTTTTTTTCATCTCATGAGAAAGAATTGCATCTATTAGTTTCAAACTAATAGATGCTTTCTTTATACCTCTGCAAAACTTTTTATTGACTAACAGTTTGTCAAAAAAAAGACATCTAGTTTAAGTTTAAGAGGTATAAAGAAAGCGCAAAATGTAACCACTTTGGTTTTCGATTGCTGTTAGAAAATGCGCTCTACTTTAAAACGTCTATAAAAAGTACAGTTACAGGTAAAGCAGAGTAAGTTAAAAGTTAAACTAAAGCCTCAGAGCTTTACTGCTGGATCATGCCCCATGAAAAAACGTGTCCCTATCATTTTTATGTTTCTACCTTAATTGAAACTTAACTTGTTTTATGGGTTGAGCAGATTTCATGACCCATGAAACCACATAAAAATTCATTCTGTAATCACAAAAGTGCTTGGGTGTGATACTGGAGTGCTGAGAGCCATGATCAGAAGTTCACCATTTTGTCTGCGAGTAAAGCTGCATCTGGCGGTGTGTACGTGCGCCATGCCTCAGCACAGGTAAGTGTGACATGCGTCAGGAAGTGAGAGCTGAAGGAAGCAGCATCTGGGCGCCCCGCTGCTCCTGAGAGCCCAGCGAGCGCTGCACGGGCCAGGCACCGGATGCTCCAGGGAGGCAGCCTGGGATGTGGTTCCGGCCCAGGGACAGCTCTTCTGTCCTGGACACAGATGCCAGACTAATCCCCCCCCCCTTCCATCTGCTTTAACAGATGTCTGGCAGCCATACCATCGCTTATGAAAAACTGAATTAGGTTACAAATGGCTTGTCTATCAAAGAGAGACAGGATCAGACTATGGTTATGTGTTACTTCCACGTGACTGAGCAGACTGCATAAGTTACCATATGTGAAATATAATTATGAATTTAGAGCAATTATGACAACAGCTAATGATGGATATTGAATTGTGGCTAATCTTTACAAACAGAGAAAGAACGAGACAAATGGGAGAATCACATGGGACAGTTACAAATTCATTAGTGAGCAGCCACAGAAAAGCACAGATGGAGAGAAAGCAACAGAGAGACAAAGAGAGAAAGAAAGAGGGGCAGAAATATAAAGAAGAAATCCTCAAAGGAAAACATCTTTCCATTTCTGTCTCCGTCTATTTCTTTCTCTAACTTTGCTGCCGTCTCAGAGCGAGTGTGAAAGTCAGTGGCGCCCTTCCACAGGGATGTGCAGCTAACAAACCCCCCAGCAAACGTGAGAGCCCACTCCTCATGTACTGTACATGCATTCATTATCTATTGTGGTCCTTGAATAAAGAACATGGAAACCAGGCATCTCTGCTCCTTTGTACATGGCTGACTGAAAGGCATAGAACACAGATTAAAATGTTATTTATGATTCTTTGTTTGCCGTTTCCTCTCCAGCTCCGCAGTACGTGGTGTGTGTGTGTGTGTGTGTGTGTGTGTGTGTGTGTGTGTGTGTGTGTGTGTGTGTGTGTGTGTGTGTGTGTGTGTGTGTGTGTGTGTGTGTGTGTGTGTGTGTGTGTGTGTGTGTGTGTGTGTGTGTGTGTGTGTGTGTGTGTGTGTGAGAGAGGGGTTTTGAAAGGGGGGGGGGGGGGTCAGGGATCTTGTCTTCTGGGGAAATGAGAATGTTAGGCGTTCAATTCATTGAAGTGTTAATGTGATGTGACTCCAGTATGGTACTTTCTGCTGTGTGTGTGTGTGTGTGTGTGTGTGTGTGTGTGTGTGTGTGTGTGTGTGTGTGTGTGTGTGTGTGTGTGTGTGTGTGTGTGTGTGTGTGTGTGTGTGTGTGTGTGTGTGTGTGTGTGTGTGTGTGTGTGTGTGTGTGTGTGTGTGTGTGTGTGTGTGTGTGTGTGTGTGTGTGTGTGTGTGTGTGTGTGTGTGTGTGTGTGTGTGTCTTTACCGCTTGCAAATGCTTGCCCTAAAGTGCTTTTGTTTGCTGTGAAAACCCATTAACAAAGTGAACACCTTTGCGATTTCACCCCAAAGTGGCGCTCACTGGAGAAAGAAATGAGCAAGAGGACCAGGCGTGTGCAGCAGTATGTAAGAGAAAATGTGATAATGATGATGTGAAATAATAATGGCAATGTGAATGTGAGCATAAAAAGAAGAGTGAACTCAAGCCTCTCTGTTCCATAATCAACATCTCGTCTGAAACATGAGGATCCCTGAAGCTACACTACAGGCAGAGAGAGACAGAGAGAGAGAAGGGGGGAGATAAAAAAAGAGAGAGGTAGCAATGTTGAGAAAAACAGACAGGGTAGAGATGGAGAACCAAAGACAGAGGTTGCGTTCCGATAATCCAAAAATCAGCTCCTAAATTCTAACCCTATCTCCTATTCCTTGACCTCTGAGTGAAACGTCACGGGGTTAAGGGATAGTGGATAGGAGAATTCAAAAGGACTTAGGAGAAGAGACTGCGGTACTTTAGAGAATCCGAATGCACTTTCACTATCCGACGTGTTTATGATGCGCCAGCGGACGTCATGAATGTGCGTCTGCTGCTGTGGGGAAACTATGGAAACTACAGTTTTCTATACAGCGGACTACAACATGGATGTTCAATAAGAAGGAGGGACTACTGTAAACTCATCTGGAGACTCTGCACCGTGCTCTGATGCTGCTGCTTTGCTTTATGAACGTGGACAACAGAGAAACATATTCTTCATGACCAAAGTTGGAATTGAAATAAAAAAGGAAAGTGAAACTTATGCTCTTCACCCTCTCCCTCCGGTCCACATTAATACAAATGATCCCAATACGTATGATTGTATGAAAATATCTTAAAATCAATACAAATGTATTTATTATAAACGTTAGTCCTTAACATCTATCACTGTGTATATCACCATTCAATCATCTTTTAAAAGTTGAACAAACCCCACACAGCTCAGTGAAGACTGTGAGATGTTGACTTTATTTGATCATTTCAGTAAAAAACTAACGTTCATATTTCTCTTTTTGATTATAATACTGATGAACGTTCAAAACAAAGCACTTTGGCAACTCACCACATACGTTTTAAAATGCTTAATAAGCACCGTAACTTTCATGATATAATTTCTCGGTCATAATCGGTTGTTTCCGTGAACGGCCGACTGTTGAGTGACGGCAAATGCTGCGGCTGCAATGCATTGTGGGGCAGCATTTTCTCCTCTCCTTTCGGTTAGGGAGGTCCAGTGGTTCCTAAGCTAAAGGAGGTTATAAAGGAAGTTTGAAACCTCCTTTCCTTTCATTTGGAGAATTGGAACGGCACTTATCATGGCTGCCACTGAGGGACTTCCGGGTCATTTCACTCCGTTAGGAAGGTTCCTAAGCTAAATGGACTATTGGAATGCAACCAGAGATTGAGAAAACACAGAAAGGACACTGTTTGAATTCAGCTATCTTGGCTGTTATTTGTTTGGCCTTGTCACTGTTCTGGGGCAGTTTCTCTTTCCTTTTAAAAGTCTCTGAAAGTGTCGGTTGTTTCAGTGCCGTTACCCGAGTGGCCGCTGTGTACTCGTCGTGTTGTTGTTGGTGTTTGTTTCTCAGGTAGCCTATTAGATTGGTCGTGTTGAACGTAGCTCTGTTCTTTCCACCACGCGGAACCTCTGCCTTGCAAACATTGCATCTGGCTGTTACACTGCCTTCGCTTTCAATTTTATAATACTTCCAAACTCCTGACATTTTCTCTGTCCCGACTCCCGAGTCACCAGCTGAACGTAGCCTCTCGTTAGCTTCCTGCTACTATTAGACACTGCGCCCACTCTTTTGCCAGATTTCAGAGAAATAAGCAACCAGGTCTGAAAACAAGCCCAAAGAAAGCAACACATACATGATGTTGTGTAATTTTAAACCAAAACTAAGTCCTCAGAATGACTTTAAGACGTGAACATGGTCATTTTTGTTTTGTAACATTAAATAATAAAAAAATATTTTATATAAAAAAAATCCCGATCCCCGATTTTTTGAAAATCACGTGATCGGCTCCGATCCCCGATCACGTGATCGGATCGGGACATCTCTATATATAGCATTACTTCTATCTATCTTCTTATTCCCTTTTATAGTGAAAGTGCTGTAATGAAAAATCTGGCTGCAAAAGCAGAACAAAGTCAAACCCAAGCGGCAGTCTTTTTGCAGTCAGTGTAAGGGCAGTGAAAAGTGTGTCTGTACGAGTGTGCACGCTGCTGCAGATGCTAATCCCAGTGGTGTGGACAGATTGTGAGTGTTTTAAAAAGATTACAGATTACAGACTGCAGATCAGCTGGCAGCTCGATCTGCACCTCTGGATGCTCTGCCCTGATCTCTCACAACCACTATTTGTGTGTGGGTGTGTAACGTGCTTTATTGCGTTTGTGTGTGCTTTAGTTTGCCTGTTCTATTCAAGTCATCGTGATAGGTGGTAATGATATTTCTGAGCACATGCTGTGTCTTAGGGTTTTGTGCATGTGATGTGTGATGTATGCATTTCACAAACACACATCTTATTTCCCTTATAAAGGCCAGGAAATAAGTTATACAGTATATACACTCCCAGTGGGCTGTAAAGATATTCCCGATGCCAATTATATCTGAGAGAATGTCACACACATACACATGCAGGATGTGGATCAATGGGAAGGGCAGCCAGCCAAGAGCAAGTCAATTCTTCCTCTTGCATTGCTCTGGAGCGGTGGAACCCCCTACTGAAAAAATACCAATAGTTAACAACACGCTACAACCTGTTTAAAATACTTGTTTCTGTTTTTTTATTACCGTTGACAGATAGAAGTACATTTAAAAGGGAACAAGTGCTTCTGTAGCTCATACTGAAGAATATAACCCTGGTTTAAGTATGAGTCATAGCTGTGCACATCTCCAGTGAACTGGACTTAACTAACAGAGGAGAGAAAGGGTAGGAAGGAGGAAAAGTGCTCAGTTGTTGTATAATTTGGGATACACCCATTACAATAACTGCACGTGTTTATATTGGACATAAATGATGTATCTGCTGATGAGGAGGACATCATTGTAAAGCTCTTTGTAAAAGTACACACTGCTGAGCAGGAAGTCAAACATGAATTGGATTTACAACCTCATGGGGGTTTTAGTGATTTGAAAAAAAGTGTAGCTGAATCATTCACATCTACCCAATGAAACGTTTTGGTAAAAAAACAGACAAGGACAAAATAGACCCAAAAATGATCCTTGGTCTGAAATAGTCCAAAGGAAAATTAATGTGTTGTGAGTTGTGCTGCTTTTGTCAAAGAAAGAAAGAAACTGCACATAGCTTAGCTACTCATTGGTTTTACCACAGCTGATTCAAACTAAGAAATAGCTTCGGTGGAGTTGGGCAAACCCTGAACAGGCTACGTTTCTAGTGTATTGAATTATATCCAAGCAACAAGTGTCAAGATAAAGCAGGTAGCAATGTGAATGATGATAATACATGTTTGCATTCTTTGGTTGTTACAAAACTGTAAGCCAATCATATGTTACATTAGTCCAGGCTGATAAAAACACACAAGTTGTTGCTGCTTTGTAGTGTGTGGTCCAATAAAAGCTTAGAATTAGCAAGTTCGGGGTCCCTGCTATCAAAACTACACTTCAATTTGCTCAATGGCAACCTTTACTATGAAAGTGCTATGATACGAACTACACAGAACACAGTAGAACAAACAGTTTGAGCTTGACTTAATGTCTTTCAGATGATTCTTTATATTTTACAGCTTGCAACTGTGTGCAAACCTTTTCACATGGTGTCAGATGAGTTTACTTACCAATAAACTCTTCCATAAAAGAAGGCCTTCCAGATACTAGAGGTTATGTTACAAATTCAGAGTTACAATACAAACTATTAAAAACTTTAGGAGTTAGTAAGCTCCAGGTCATAGTGATTTACTGTTGTCAATACTGCAAAGCCGGTGCTGTTAAAAGATTCACATCAACATTAATTTCAACAGCTTTGTCGACTATTACCAAGCAAAGACACAAGACCTACTATACTGCATTGGAAAACATAAATTGTAAAAGGCACACTGGGTTTGTGGAGTACCAGAATTGGCAAGAAAGGCAAGCTGAAACTGTTGACGGAGCAGATGGAGTTGAGAATTGAATGAGGGAGAAAGAGCCTTCAACAGGGTGTTTCTTTCAGAGTTTCCACACAATGCTCTGAGGCTCTGGGTTACTATGACGCCCTGCTGGGCCCATACAGGCAGAAGTAAGAGGTCTGTTTGGCAAGAGTGGAAAACCTATTCAAACCTTAAACCTGGGTTAAAGTAGCAGCACTACACCATTCCTTTTATTGAATTACAAATGTTATGTACTCAAAATTCTACTTGTACAGCGAAGTAAATACATTACAGGTTATGTACATATAGTCCCATTTTAAAACTGTAGAAAATCCATTCAAATCACAACACTACGGTTTGCACCTGGGCGGGGGGGGGGGGGGGGACGCCATACAGTAAAGCGTTGCTGCAGGTAGTGAGCAGACACGAGAGAGAGAGAGAGAGAGAGAGGAGAGAGAGAGAGAGAGAGAGGAGAGAGAGAGAGAGAGAGAGAGAGAGAGAGAGAGAGAGAGAGAGAGAGAGAGAGTGTCTGCAGAGCTTCATGATTAATGCGGCTTTTAGCTGCAGCGGAGACTGGTGACCCTCACGCAAACTGACCGGGTTCCCATTCAGCTCTGCTTCTCTTTCTCCATAAACCCAAACCCAGTGACTGAGTGCACGCCAGCTACAGCGCGCGCGCGCGCCACTCACACACACACACACACACACACACACCACACACACACCACACTACACACAACCATTGAATACATCTCTACGCTCACACTTCAACACCCGTGTAACCTCCACAGTACCCCGTTTCACTTCACTCCCACTGCGAGCCAACCCTCCAAAGTGGACTAAACCGCGCACACCGGGAGCATTAAATCACACACTGCGGGGGTAGCAAGCCTCGCGGGAAGGAACATGAAATAAAGTCACAAAAAGATGCTCGTACACTTGCAAACAAATCTAATTAAGCAAGCATAGGCTAAGTGCATGTATGGTCTCAAAACACAGCTTATTAAAACTCATTTAAGTTAAAGAATAAAACGGTTACTATAAAGTCACCACCGAAGACAAGCACGAGGAAAACACGCTTTACCAAACTAAGAGAAGCACATTGAGGTGCACGTTAAACAGTACATTTATATAGAAAACATGAATAATCTGGAGCTGAGTGTCCGATAAAAAGAGGGGGAGACAGCTGCCAATGCAGAAAACCTCCCGCCTAACATCACACACAGAGACCCTGACCACTGTTTCAGTTATGGGGTCACTCCCCCACCCACAACCGTCCAACACACACTCACACACACACTCAGGCAGGCACAGTAAAATCCCGATGCACCAGCAGCGATAGATAATTCATTGCAGATAGGAGCAGAGCACTCTGAATCCACAGGCTCTTCCCCAGGTCCACACACAGCAACTATCAAACACCGATCTGAAAGTATTCTGCACACTTTGTAGGACGAAATGTGCCACATCCGTTTAAGGCTGTTTGCATTGGCGCACTTACCTTTGCACTACAGCGAAAAAGAGCACAGTTAGTTCCCATTTTGTGAAAAGGCTTTAGAATCCATTCATTCCCGTGTATCTCCTCCTGGTTTATTCAGACATCCACAGTGTGTTTCAGCAGGGGCAGTAATCCAGTGTTCCATGCCGTAGATAGCTTCGTTACATCTTTTTCAAACAATCCCCACCAAACTATGCCAGGCTTCTTTCAGCGCGTTTTTTTTTTCCTCCTCGCTCCTCTGCCCCCTCTTCTTTCCTCTCCCTCTCTGAGGTTGCCTGGTTACCTCTTTCTGTAGGCTGGTTGAGACCGCCGGCCGGCACCCAATCACAGGGCCGGGTTCAGCTTAACCCCTCCGCTGCTGAACTATCCTGATTTCCAGCTTTCAAGGAGTGGGAGTGGAGTGGGGTGAGGAGAAGAAAAGCACTGGGCGAGGATTTAGAAACTGTATATTAACAAAATTATAATGAGCAAGAAAAGATGAAAGGAGAAGGAAATAAAGGAGGGGTGATGGGGGGGATTTGGGTTTGAAATTAAAAGTTGTGCAAGAAACGTCATCACACTTGCGCTTCACTGTTTAAGTGTTTGTTGGATTTTAAAGACTGTTAAATGACTGCCACGTTCACAGTTATCCCACACTCACTCTTTTTCCACACACACACAGTAATGCTGACATCAAAAAAATAGTCTATGAGTCATGAATGCACAGAAGCATGATGCTACAGCCTTCACCCAGTCATTCAGCACAACTATTGATTGGTTCACCACCCGCACTTAAGTCATGCAGACTTAAATGGGTGATTCATTGACTTGGCAAACTCACCACTTACTTTGAGAGTGGGAGCACACTTACTGTAAATGTGGATTTATGAAAAAAGCGAAAAAGACAGAAAATCCAACTTCATTTGTTTTAATTTTTCAAGTCTGAGACTGACAAAAGAAAACTAAGATAAAACAGGATGATGCAACTATGCTGACTTCAATTAACCATAGCATTTTGCCTTTTCATGTTTCTCCTCCATTCTTCCTTGAGCCTTAACCCAGCATTCCCTCTTTAAAGGGGACCTATCATGCAAAATGCACTTTTGTACGTCTTTTATACATGAATATGTGTCCCCGGTGTTCCAGGGAACTCACCAAGTGTCAGAAAACACAACCCTCTCTATTTTCCTCCATACCCAAATCGATAAAAAAAAAGGGGATGCAACGGATCTGATAAAAACTGATCCAGATTTGAACACTGTCCTGACGTCAGGGCGGTGGCACTACGGCTATTGGGCCAACTCTCCACCTATCAGGGGAATATGGGTTTGGGCCACGGCCGGCCATTGCCGCTCAAAAGCGCTGGAGACGCTGTAGTACATATGCCAGGCCTGTAAGTGCGTTGTAGTCTGCCACAAAAGCAGCGAAGAAAACTTCCCGCGCATGGTTGCCATGGTTGCCCTTCTGTTTATTCTCCGCTGTGGCTCTTTTTCTCCCTCCCCGAGGCAAGCGTTTGCTCCCGCTGCTGTAATTTAATGCAATCCCTCCCTGTCGAGGCAAGCACTGTAATTCTCTACGGTTAGTCCACCAGCAGATGACAAACACCCACCTCTCTGCCTCTTCCAAGGAACGAGGGGACCGTGCGGCAGAGTTTCAGTTGGGTTTTCTTTCGCCGGTCAAGATGTCCGTTAAAGTTTAAATCTTCCGGACAAAATTAGAAAAGTGCTGGTCAAAGGTCTTCTTTGTTATTTATTGAGCTTTAAAACAAATGGAGATCTATTGTTCTCCCCCTCTTCTGACTTGATCAGAGCACGCTCCCCTCTCCTGCAGGGGGGCGTGGTCAGCTGCAGCTGACAGAATCAGCCCCCTGCAAAAACAGGGCTGGAGAACAGCAAATAGAGCGAAATGAGGCATGGCTAAAATGCATGATCTGTTTGGTATTTTGAAAACAGAAACGTATAAATATACCTTATATAGGTATGGCCCTACAATATATCATTTACATATAGCATGATAGGTGTCCTTTAATGCACACCCCCTTTCACTTTTCTGCACCTGCACCTCCTCCTCTCCTTTTCTCCTCCACTTCCTCAGATCCTCCTCCTCTCCAGGTGCGGCGTGCTGCTGTCAGGGGTTTGGGAGCCTCACAGTGGACATAATTCCTCTGATCTCTGCAAAGACTGGAAGACGCTCAGCAGCCTTCCATCTAAACCTTTATTTCCACATTCGACTGACGGCTTCGGGCTTTTGTATATTGCACATGTGTTTTTATTTTTGAAAAGTGTTCCCTTTCCCCATGTCTGTTGCTGTTGATTGTGTGCACCATGGTGCCCTGTGTTGTCTCCTCCCCCCTCACCTGTGTCTTGTTGGGTTAATTAGTGTGGGTATTTAGGCTCTGTGTTTCCTGTTTTGTTGGGTGGTGTGTGAGATCCTTGTGGCTGCTGACTGTGTTCAGGGAGAACAGCGAGATTGAGGCTGTGAGTCATGGGTCTATGATTTTAATAAATGCCCACACCGGGTTATATTTGGGACGTTTTGCCTCTGCCTCCTTGCTTGGTCAGGCCGCTCAACGGTCAGCTTCACAGTTGGTAGAGACCAAACTGTAGGGGAAGCTGTGTCAAGGAGCCAGGTAAGTCAGAGGTTATCAAATACTTTGCAAACAATGTCATGTAACCTGGCCCATCTGCTGATGCAATACAACACATAACACTGCATTGCCAATACAAAGTTAAAACATATTTCTTGGACATTACAATACATATCATCAAATTCTGCTTTTCTTGATTGTATTACATCACCGTACCAGTACATGAAGCAACATGACGCAACAAAACAACATCATTATTGGTCAGATTTGCTTGTGAAGGTGGAATCAGAACTTCCACCCTATCGTTTCCAAGACGCATTATAGCTTGGTATTGTTATTGGTAAATTCAAGCAAAAATGTATGTTTTGCTACATAAAAGACAGTCTAGTTTACAGTGAGAACCGTTAAAGCCTGCTGGTTACAACAATTATGTTTTATATATTGAAACCTTACTTACGCTAAAATATAAATATATATACCTTTTTCTTTTTAAACCCCACCACCTTATCTGCCATCCCCATACTCTCATCGCAACATATTTAAATTCCCTGCTCTGTTTTCCTACCTAAGTATAGCTGTAGTTTACCTTCTGTGTCGCTGCAGAGCCCTCCTGTCAATCTCCCTCCCACACTTCAGTATCTCTGCCCTTTTTGCCATATCTCCCTCCCTCAGTATCTACCTCGCTCACTCACCTTCCTCCTCTCTCTCTCTCTCTCTCTCTCTCTCTCTCTCTCTCTCTCTCTCTCTCTCTCTCTCTCTCTCTCTCTCTCTCTCTCTCTCTCTCTCTCAGTCTCTGTTTGTCTCAGCTTGGCTGAACAGATAACTCCTGGATGCTTATGTGGGCAAGTCAGCAGCTAGCTTTCTCTATGTCCCCTCACTCTTATGTCACACACATAAACAGCAGTCACATAAACACACACCTGACTAGATGTAAATGCATTAACACATACACCTTTCTACAGACACGCTCTTAAAGGTAATCCATGTCCAGATGGATATGATGTCTGGTGAGAAACACAACACACACACCATTGTTTCACAGGATTAGGACTCCTCTAGTAACATATGCAGAGAAAGTCACAGAGAGAGAAAGACTGAAAAAACTGATGAGAACAGATGGTAAGAAAAGAGAGAGAAAAACGGAGAAAATTACAATACATTTGAAATGTATGTGTATTATCAGCAAAACGGGTTTAAACTCGTTAAAGGCAACAAAGACATCTTTCTAATTGCCTCAGCATGGCCCGTCACTGCTGAGCTTCAGTAGCGGCATTAAAGTGCAGCAGGATGGTCTCGGAAAGCCAGGTCATCATTGGACATACAGTAAGCCTGATTCAAACCGTAAGCCATATACCACCATGTAACATGTTGACTAATACTTTTCAGACTGCACATTCATCAGGTTTATGGTAATAACAATTTTTATAACATATACGGATGAGGCAATCTCTGGATGGAAATTATGCCAACTCAGAGCTTAAACCTGTGACTCAACAGAGAAGATAATGAGACAGGATTTCGGGGGATGAGTTGGTAACACACTGTCAAACTTTGAAAACTATGCAGCAATTCACAAGTCTTTACCAACATCTTAACCAAGGGGCAGTAAAACATTTAAAAGGCATGCACACGGGCGAAAGAAAAAATGAATTTAATAAGATAGACAGATTCTATGTCTAGCCAATAGCTAATGATAATAATAGCTTGCATTTGTGTAGCGGCTTTCAGGGGAACAAAGGTTACACATATGGAGGCAGACAAAAGGAAATAACAAAACAGAAAATAATAATAGCAATGTTTGCCAGGGATAACAGTATTAACTAGATCCATAGGTGTTGGTGAATAGGTGGGTTTACATATGTTTCCTTTCAGCATTACGGACCTCTGCCGTAAGACGCTGCCACATCATAGTAGCCAATATGAATGAAGCTATCTATTTGCCCCATATGTTACAGTCGTGTTTAATTTGTTAATCCAGTAGCATTAAATCGTTTCACGACCACAACATATCGGGGTGGATGCCAATCCATGTTTTGCATACTTAATGCAACATAATGGTGTGGCATCACGTTCAGTCGTCTAGATTCCAGGTAAAATATAAATCCTTGCTTTTCCGGCTAATCCCCTTTGGTGGACATAAACCTGACAACAAAATAATAAGTCCTACTAGAATTGATAAAATACCTTTTAACATATGGGAAAAATATAAATGTATCTCATTTTAAATGACGCTTTCTAATAAATTATGTTTTATGATGTTTATTTATACATCTTTGAATTGCAAAATACGGGTAAGAAAATGAACATCTATCTAATGAGTGCCATTAGCTTGGGGTGCAGAACATTTAAACATCTTCACCACCACTGCCAATGCTCACTCTGATGAATACATAATGACATTTTGGTTGCTACACGGTATTCAAATCTTTAACTATAACCGTCTACTCCAGGCCTTATCTTTACATACTATACATTTAAATTAGGGCATACTGTGGTCACATGACATTCTAATCAAACGTTAGTTGCCGCCCTTAAATGACCCCTGTCTCCTCTGAAAAGACGTCAATATGTCTGGAGGTGAATTTGTTAGACAAATCTAGACTGGAACGAGATTAGTTTTGACCCAAATGCACACACAAGTACACAGTGACCTGTCTTACCCACTTCCTCTTGTACTGTTGAACATCATGGTGTCGTGCGTGAATATGTGAGTGTGTTACAAAAAGTGAATTAACGAGAGGAAGGCAGCGGCAGATGGAAGAGAGCTATGAAGCTAGACCCCCCTCCAAAGAGGACATTTCCCAGCACTACCGTAGCTATCAAAGCATGCCACTCTTCGATAACTCTGATGTATCAGGATATCAAGTGCCTGTCAGATGTGAGTAAAAGACCAATGAGAGATGGTTTACATGTATGAGAGCAAATATAGAGAATCTTAAAAACTCTTTATATGCAGAGGAATTCTGACAGTGTGACAAGCTGTTCTCATTGTGTCATTATGTAAATAAAGTGAAAAAGAGACAGACACAGAAAGAGAAACACTCCCGAGTATGATAACAACTTAAATCGGGGTGACAGGTTGACTTGTGTGTATTTGGTTAAGCTAGATGAGAGGTGGTGGAGTGAGTGTGTGTGCATGTGTGCTGTACCCACAGGGGGTGAGATATAAAGATGTGCTGAGTTGAAATGTCACACATGTTTATGCTTTCATTAGGAAGTGTAACTTTGAGGGCTTTTGCCTCTGGGAGGATCCATCATATTTGTTTAACACATTTCATGCATACACAGACATGGGAACACACACACCACACACACACACACACACACACACACACACACACACACACACACACACACACACACACACACACACACACACACACACACACACACACACACACACACACACACACACACATACCATGTATACATCACTTCAGGGGACATTACATTGACTTACATGCATTTCCTGGAGACTTATCCTAACCTTAACCATAACCAACACATGCCTAACCCTTACCCTAACCCTTGACCTAACCCTAATCCTAACCAAGTCTTCACCCTAAAATGAATGATTCCCCTCATGGGGACCACCAATTTGTCCCCATAAGGGAGGCGAGTCCCCACACGTGATTTAGGTTTCCACAAGTACACACACACACACACACACACACACACACACACACACACACACACCTCATTCCACCTCTGTGTTAGGTATGAGCCTTACCGCCGGTCGAAACCAATTTCACTCAACAGCCTGCACCACTATAAACACAACTGAGGCTGCGGCCACACGAGGACGAATTTGGTCGTTTGCGTTACTGTTTAGTGTCATATAGACCGTTCGGCCACACGAGGACGACCGAATACGGCACTAAACGACTGAGGAAACGATAACGGGTCCCAAGGTGGATAGAAATGCATACGCCACTCTCTGGGGGGTCAAACAGCTCCGTGTGTACGCCCTATACGGACATTTTCAGATCACTGATAGTGATTGCGCAATAGCCCCGCCTCTCCCCACCTCTTCTGCTCACCTCCGCTTACCCCGCGCCATTGCTGAAGTGTTTCGCCACCAACAACAACAACAATGGCGGATCGCAGAGTTGCTATCGTGCTCCGGACGCTGTTGACCATGCTACAGTTGTTTGTGCAACATCTACAGCAATAATGATGAGGCAATAGCCCCGCCTCTCCCCACCTCTGCTGCTCACCCCCACGTCAAAGTAAACTGCACTCTGAATTCAGATTATTTATCTTTCTCTCGATATGGACCTAAACGCGAGTGAAGTCTAATCTGACAGGAGGGAGACACGCAGCTCTGCTCACCTGCAGCTCCTCCCTCTGCAGCAAAACACACACTTCAAGTCAGATCATCACCCTTAGCTATTTTAATTACCTCTCAAACTACCTAGTTATAAATATGTTTATTTTTACTGTCGGCCGGGTCACTCATTACTGGATGAGCTGCTGCATGAGACAGACACTGACGCTGTCCGAAGAGAGGGAGGAAAAAGAGAGGCTCCGTGTATTTTATTATTATATTATATAGAGTCGTTATTCATTTGTTTTAAAGCTCAATAAATAACAAAGAAGACCTTTGACCGGCACCTTTATAATTTTGTCCGGAAGATTTAAACTTTAATACACGTTGACTGGCGAAAAACTCTGCCCGGTTCCCTCGGCCCCCACCGCGGAGAATAAACAGAAGGACAACCAAGACAACCATGCTTCTTCGCTGCTTTTGTGGAGGAAGTTACAGCGCCACGTAGAGGCTCCTGCATATGTACTGCAGCTTCTCCAGCGGTTGGAGCTAAACGGAGCGGTCTCGTGTGGGCAGACACTATCCGGATAACTATTGCGTGTGGACGGAAGCTTGTTTGCGTTTGCGTTAATCCTATGCGTTTAGCCGTTTTCGTTCTCGTGTGGCCGCAGCCTGAATCACACATGTCACTGCAACACTGTTTTTACCAGTAAATCTTTTAAATATGACTGATATTAATATGATAATGTATTTATCTAATTCATTGGTTGCTGCGTATTGCACCCATAGCAACTTCTGTAATTGCCCCAATATGTTTGACAAAGAAAGACAATTGTTAGTAAGTTTAGAAATACGAGACAAAACAATCATATAAACACATTAGTGGAAAGTTTTGCTTAAGTATTTTCTGAATGTGTACATGTTTCATTATAGCAACATCATTTGTGTCTGAGAAGTAATTAAAGGAGATTATAGGAGGCAGTGGTGATAAGATTAGCAGGAACATTACCAACCGCTCATTTTTTTTCCAAGAAAGAAATTGTCAATGGAGCTCTAATTTTGCTGTGAGAACAGGCTTTGTTTAATTTATCAATTTATTTATTTATCTGTACTTTAGCAGTAGCTGGTGCGGTAACAAGTGAATAAACAAGCAAGCACTGAGGTGAAATAATTTGCAGCTTTCTGAAATGGTAAAAAGAGCAGAATACAACACATTTACTTTACCGAAGAGATGTTTTTGTAGAAGTAAGTAATATTACATTTAAAAATACAGGATATATTTTGTTTTGATGACCCTCTTTCCAAACAGTTCCCTACTCCTTCTGAGTGATTTACAATACCCATGTGTATTCCAGGATAACAGGATACACACACGTGGAGAAGTATCCAATAGTGTGCGTTTGTACAAGGTTTTTATAATTTCTTGACTCATTTATGTACATCAGATTTCTACGTTTTATCAATATTGGAGATTGGAATGCAGCTTGTAGAATTGTTCCCCCAATTCCCCCATTGAATTTAATCCTGAACATGTCATCTGTTGCAGTTTCTACACTCAATTTGATCGATTTAAGAATTGAAATCGTGTTGCCCCCAACATTCATGCTACTTTTACAAAATATATTTGAATGTCAACACGCGATTTAAGCACCTGTTCAAACGTGTGTGTGTGTGTGTGTGTGTGTGTGTGTGTGTGTGTGTGTGTGTGTGTGTGTGTGTGTGTGTGTGTGTGTGTGTGTGTGTGTGTGTGTGTGTGTGTGTGTGTGTGTGTGTGTGTGTGTGTGTTGTGTGTGTGTGTGTGTGTGTGTGTGTGTGTGTGTGTGTGTGTGTGTGTGTGTGTGTGTGTGTGTGTGTGTGTGTGTGTGTGTGTGTGTGTGTGTGTGTGTGTGTGTGTGTGTGTGTGTGTGTGTGTGTGTGTGGTGTGTGTGTGTGTGTGTGTGTGTGTGTGTGTGTGTGTGTGTGTGTGTGTGTGTGTGTGTGTGTGTGTGTGTGGCGGTATCACTGAAAGGAGGAGAGGAGGGAAAAGAGGGCACAGGAGATAGAACACGTCAAGCTGACACACTTTCAGAGTATTCTCAATATTGTTAATAATGCAAGACGATGTTTCTCATGGAGGTTTTCTTCATTCATTTTTAACTGCTTTAGTTTCACAGTAGTGATCCCGCTCTCGTTCTCTCCCTCTGTGTGTGCTGGCCTGTATGTGTAGCTGTGTGCAGGTGTATGAGGAGGGGGCGTGTATTTCATGTGATAAATGCACCTTTTAGTTGAGGTCGCAGGCAAACAGCAGGTTAATGGCTCACTGCTAATTGTTTTTTGATTGCTTGAATTAATTCTAAATTAAAAATCCCCTTCAAAACAGTTATTGGCATTGACCTGCACTCTCTCGCTCTCTCTCTCTCTCTCTCTCTCTCTCTCTCTCTCTCGCTCATGCTGCCTCTTTGGCAATGATCAAGATCACTATGGATTCATATAACACTTACTTAGGCTTTCTTATTCCAAAAAGACTACCTTTTCTTTGATAACTGCTAAAGCCTCATAAATGCACCCCACTTACTGTCACAGTGTTGCTTTTTAGGGGGTCTCTCAATGACTCTGACTTTTTTGACCCTCTTGTTTATTACATTTTATGTTTACAAACCTAGGATAAGCAATATACTGTAACAGGAAAAACACATGATGTTGGTTTTCTAGGTTTCCTTTGAGGCTATGCGGCAGAATGTAAGGCTGAAAACAAGGACACAGCAGGATCTCCAGACTTCTGAGCTCCCTCTGAGACTAGACAATACAGCTAACCACATTACATTAGTTCATATGGTCAGACACACTGTTGATGAAACCCTCTCACCTCCACCTCCAGCCTTAAATCACAGCATGGTTGAGAGGGAACGTGTGTTTCTGTGTCAGTGTGTGTGTCTATTTGAGCTTGGGCTGGTGAGTGAGGGCTGCCTGGGGCTCATTGCTCATCTCAGTGGGTATAAATAGAAAAATAGAGAGCCAGGAATATAAGAGCATCACAGGGTGTCTGTGGGGTGGAGAGGCTGCTCAGAGCCAACAAAGAAACCCGCATCAGATATGAGAGCAGGTGGATTGGCTGCAGGATTAAAAGCCAAACAAATGTTGAATCTAATAGAGGGTTTGGAGTTGAAAACATATCAGATGAAGTTGTAGGCCTGTGGCGGTCTCGCAACACAATACCAAATCAAAAATGTTGAAGATATATTATATTGTACAATGCGTAATTGATTTATAAAAGCAAGGTCTGATCAGGATTTTTGCAAACTGTCCCTTTGTTGGTTCATAAATTTTCTACCGGTTTAACACCACAGCGTTGTTGTTGCTTTGTGTTGCCTCAGCACTCCCTGGTTTGTTTTTGCCAATGTTTTTACTCATTCATGTTAAGGTTCTTGTGTGATTAAGTTAATGTGTGAAGATGACTGATGTTTATCTAAGGTAAGTTTCTCTGTTCCTTTGATGAGCATAGAGACTTCTTTATTTTCATTGAATTGTGAGGATTTCTGAGGGCACTAGCATATGGTAGATATCCCCATTAGACAGTCAAATAAAATGGCAGAGGGTAATATATTGCACTTCATAGGTAATGGGTTAGTGATTTTGACACAGCCATACATTTGGTTTAACGGCAGCTGAACAAAAGGTGGAACAGGACAAACGGATCGTGTGATGACAGCGCAGCATAATTCAAAATGATATTACACACTATGGGAACTAAATGACATACCTGGACGTCACCACACCTGGTGTCCATATCACTGCTCCTCAAAGACGGAAAGTGCACCTGGAGGAGAGAGTTGAGGAGAGCGGGAAGGGGGAGGAGAGAGTTGGGGGAGAGGGGGGACATATCATTAAGAAAAAGCACTTGTCAGGTTGCCCATTAGAGTACCATTACAATACCAATCTCTGCTCCACATCTTTCCCTCTCAGTGTGTGTGTGTGTGTGTGTATAATTCTCTCTGTGTGCCTCAAGTCACCAGCGGGGAGATGAGATCATTACCTGTGTGACTGCCAAGGCTAATGTCACACTCAGCTTCAAAAACACACACACACACACACACACACACACACACACACACACACACACACACACACACACACACACACACACACACACACTAAAGAGGCTAATGTGACAAAACTACGGTGACCTCGGGGCTTGTCTCCATTTGGATAAGGCAGCCTGTTTTACAACCTTCTTCCAACATGAGCAGACAAGAGAAAGCAGAGGATAGAGAGACGAGGGAGAAATGACACAAGGATGAATAGAGGGGCATCTAATTGGAGACATGGTGGGAACGAACAGCCATCTCCCTGTTTCTTGTGGAGAAAAAAGCCCAGCTTCACTGTACAAAGAAAAAAGTATAGCTGCAGACATAGTGTATGGCTCAGAATAAGCTCATTAGCAGTGGGGGGACTGTGAATGACAGATAAGGGGAGATGGGAGGGCAGGAAATGGGTCAGAGGGTGGAGATGACTGGCCTGGCCTCTAATTAACGTCTCCATCAGCCCCATGACTTACTTCATATTGAAATGACAATACTGCAACATGATGCTGTCTGCAGTGCAGATCATGCTTCTCTGCCGCCAATTAAACAGACAGATTTGATGTCATTTAAGACATGGTGTGGATTTTGACTAGAAATATCAAAAATAATAGATAGATAGATGGATATACTTTTTATTAATCCCCGTGGGGAAATTGTTTCTCTGCATTTGACCCATCCTAGTGTTACTGTAGGAGCAGTGTGCTGCCATTTTGAACAGCGCCCGGGGAGCAGTGTGGGGAACAGTGCCTTGCTCAGGGACACCTCGGTAGCACTTGGTCTTGCCGGGACTTGAACTGATGACCTTCCAGTTGACAAGCCAAGTCCCTATCGACTTCGTCACCACCGCCCCCTAAATGAATGAACTGGATGTGTTAACCTTTACTTCAAACCAAAAGAAAAGCTTGCTTGGAGATTTGGGAGGTTTAAGATTCAGTTGAACTGCAAGCCTCCTATAGGATAAGACTAACTTTACTGTTCATGAACACACAAATCTGTCCTGCACCACTTTTTCAGATAAGCAGAATTTCAACATATTTGCTTTCGAAGGTGTGTGTGTGTGTGTGTGTGTGTGTGTGTGTGTGTGTGTGTGTGTGTGTGTGTGTGTGTGTGTGTGTGTGTGTGTGTGTGTGTTGTGTGTGTGTGTGTGTGTGTGTGTGTGTGTGTGTGTGTGTGTGTGTGTGTGTGTGTGTGTGTGTGTGTGTGTGTGTTGTGTGTGTGTGTGTGTGTGTGTGTGTGTGTGTGTGTGTGTGTGTGTGTGTGTGTGTGTGGACCCTTCAGGAGGATTATTATTAAAGGCTCCAATTATGAACAATAAAAACATTTTCAAGGGTTGTTTCTTTCATCATAATGAAATCTGCTTGTCCTCTCTCTGATTTTCTGTCTCATTGTTGAAATATAATAGTTTCCTTCATGCCGCCTGTATCTAAAGGGAAGAGTGTAATATATATATATATATATATATAAATAAATATATATAATGCAAATATTATGCAGTTACTCATTGTTGTGTTTCATAAGTGAACAAATGTATTTGCGTTCCATACTGCATGAAAACAACGCTAGAGGTGCACTGCATGTGTTTATTGCTTAGATGCACAACAACAAACACTTCACCCCCACACATAAATACATATGCTGTGGCTGTCTCTCTCTCTCTCCCCCCTAGATGTCCCTTCTCTCTCTTTAATTGTCTCTTTCTATCTCGTTTTGTTTTCAATTTCAATTACTTAAGCGTCACATTAGCATTACTGGTAAGCACAAACCGTATTAACAACGCAATTTAGAAAACTTGTGATTTCACCCTCTCGTTCACACCGCCTCTCTCTCTTGTCCTCTCTCTCCCCTCTCAACCTCACACCCCCACTATGTGTCCCTTTCATAATCACGTTGCAATCATGTGAAACAGCATAGGAATATTAAATATTAACTGCACATTCATTCTGGGCAAGCAGAATATGAAATGAATTAATCATGCCGTACAAGGCTGTCTAGATTCTTATCTTTTATCCTTAGCTGCCTTGCTGTGAAGATGCTGCGCAGGATACTAACATTAGCCAATGGGAGAGTCCCGTGTGTGTTCTGCATGGATGTATACTAAATGTGTGTGAGTGCGTTTGTTAGAGTGTAATGGTCTGAAGCCTGTCACTAAATGCCACATTATACCACTCATTCATCCCACAAATGTTTCTACGACGGTAAATATATTAGTTTAAAGGAACACACCATCATTGTGTCAAGTCATCACAGGAAATGTACTAGTCATGTGTGGAATCTGCTGAGTCAGGGGAAACAGTTGTGTACTAAGAGGTTTGCAATATCTGAGAAAGGATGTCAGAATGGAGTCAGCAGTCTTACGCAGCAAATTAATAAACCTGCAAGAATGGTGGGAAAAAAGGTGCTGTAGAGTTGCATTGTGGGATGTGTAGGATCCTGCATTTTAAAGAGCTTTACCTGCACCAGGGGAAATAAGTCAAGACATCTGGCCTTTGCTTGAACTTTATAATTTAGCCTCATGGAAAACTTCTTGCGTGAAATTAAACGTCTCGGTCAAAAAGATCAATTGATGGTTAACCAAAAAGCATATTAAGGAGCGAGAGAAGAGGAACAGAGAAACTCAATGAGTCTCTTTTAAAGTCACAATTTAGGCTGCGGCCACACGAGGACGAAAACGGCTAAACGCATAGGATTAACGCAAACGCAATCGCAAAAAAGCTTCCGTCCACACGCAATAGTTATCCGGATAGTGTCTGTCCACACGAGACCGCTCCGTTTAGCTCCAACCAGAGCCGTATAATAGAAGAGTTACGACATCTCCGTTCACTCCAATGGACCACTTTTTTACAGCAATGGCGGATCGTGGAGCCTCTCAATCGTTCCCCGGAAGTTAGCACCAAGGCTAGCAGAGCTGTAGATTTGCAGCATAATAGACCGTTCGTGACGGACCTTTAAAGGTAAGAAGAAGTTTAAAGATTTATATTGCGGATATTATCAGTACATCTGATTCAAATGAACATGTGTATTAAAGGATGTCAGTGGATTATCCCTAAATTAGTAGATTTAGGGAACGTTTACAGATAACAGATTAAGCTAGGATACCGAAGCAAGTTAGCAACACGCGTTGAACAGCCTTTCAATTGTAAATTCCGTTCTCTTAATGTCATTTCGTCCAACATGTTGAATTAGAGAAGAGGGGCTTCTAAACGGGATTGTATGCGGGGGTGGAGGGAGTTAAATATTAGATAAATATAACTTTGGTGCGTGTAAGAGTGAGTGTTTTTAGCAGAGCCATATTGTGTCCTTGTGATTATGTTGATTATTACCTGTCTGTATAATGTTGCAGCTCAGCTGATTTTGGATTCATGGCAAAGGGAGAGGGACTTAAGTGAGAGTGAAAACACAAGGTAAGTTTAATACTACTGTTTTATATAAGTAAGCATACTAAACATGTATTCTATCACTGTATTATATAAGTAATCTTGTTAGTAACCTACTGTATGTCAGGTGGAGGGGCAGTGATGTTACAGGTGGAGGAGCAGAACTGCAAGACTGCAAACTCACAAGACAGAGAAATCAAAGTTTGTTCTCCAGAGAAGAGGTTGATTTCACTTCAATTTGTTCATATTTTCTAAAGATGTGGAAATGGCACCAAAAACAAATTGAGAACTGTAACCAAGACAACTGTAACAACACGAGTAGAGAGCCACCAAGGTTTTTCAAGTCCCTCTCTTACTCCATTTTGCCAACCCAAACTTCCAGGTACATGACGGGACACCTTGCTTGTTTTTGTTGTTTGCGCTCCTCTGGCTGGGTGCTGGCAGGTGGAGGGCACTGATCCCTTCCCTTCTTCCTTCAATCTTTGAGACTAATGTAAGTAGAAGACATGGCACTGTAAATGTTCGAACATTTAAAATATTATACCACTTAAAAATAAGAAATATTACTTTTGTTACTAAGAGTTCATACTTATTATACCTGTGTCACCTTTCACACTATCGCTGTGATCATGAGCTATGGGCTTTGTAGATACAGGGGCCCTTCTCTTTTTGACCACAGGGCGATGCACGGAGATGGTGGGTATAGCCTCTGTTTTCAGCCTAGTCTTGCCCTTTTTTGTCTTGACAAACGAGTGACTTGAGGTTATTTCACACACAGAACAACTCAGTTTTGTCTGCCCACATACATATTCCATAGTGGTTGAATACACAGTATTAGGAAACACTTTATACTTACTGGACATGTTATATTCATTACATACTGTATATAAAATATGACCAAGAATGTGAGACAACTTTATAGAAATTCATATCACATCTGTTACTGATGCCATTTGTCATACTTTGTTAAACTCACAAATAATAAAGTTCCATAACTTCAGTTGGGAACAAAGACCACACCTTATCTCCCCAAGGCAATTTCCCATCCAATATGTGTGCTATATAGGTGTGTATAACCCTTTCTCCTGTCTGTTACTCCCTCTTTCAGCACAAGAACCAGAGGGGGATTCAATGGAGCCTGAATACCTGCACTGAGACCCTCACCCTGCACCCTGAGTCTCAACTCTCTGTGTTTTTCAAGCCTTTCCCTGTTTTTTTTTGTATTAAACAAAACATTAAGCTTTCCCAATGGTGTGGTTTTCGTTTTGTGAAAAAGTGCAAATGCAGTGTTTGTATATAAATCAATTAATGTTGTTGCTGTTGGTCATGAAATTGCTCCTGCTTCCTCCGCTCTGTGTCAGTGTGGAAGCCGTACAGTCGTACTCCTTTCTCTGAGCGATTGGAGCATCCCCAGGCAGCACAGCAAACCATGGGGGAGACTAGGAGGCAGCACAGCAAACCAGGACAACACGGAGGAAAAGGCACCGACAAACTGCATGATATGCTATTCAATGTTTATTGAATTCCTTGTATTTGCAAGGATGTTCCTAAAACAACACATTTAACATCATCATCATCATCATCATCATCATCATCATCATCATCATCATCATCATCATCATCATCATCATATGCTGCTGCTGCTGCTGCTGCTAGTCCTTTGATAGTCACCTGTCGGTCTCCTGTCCTTTCTGAAAGCCATAAAGATGACATTAGTCATTTAGATAACTTGTGTCCTCAATTACCAGGGGATTACTGAAACTACCATGAATTTAAGAAAATGGTAGACATTATTCTAATCTGAATTTTAAAGCATTACTTTAGATCCCCTCCCGCTAAATATATCAATAAACATTAGAAAGTGATGCTCCTGACTACCATACAAGTTTAAGAAGACAATATTGGTTTTAAAGAATTCAAAGCTATAAATAAACAACAACAGGCTCTTTAACCAAGGCACTGTTAGTAACATGTAAACTAGTTGTTCACACTAATCCTAATATTATCACTTAATATTAGCAAATTCTATTTTATTTTTTAAAACATATTGATGTAAATACATACACATATCGATTTGTTGTATAAATATTGCAAATCAAAACCTTATTCACTAATAATTACCAAAAATCGTAGTTCTATCTCCTGTTATCAATGCATTCACATTGCCCGCCATGAACTTCCGGGGAACGATCCTCGGCTGAAGTCGAATAGTCCATTTAGCTTAGGAACCTTCCTAAAGGAGTGAAATGACCCGGAAGTCCCTCAGTGGCAGCCATGATAAGTGCCGTTCGAATTCTCTAGAATGATGAGAATGATAGGAAAGGAGGTTTCAAACTTCCTTTATAACCTCCTTTAGCGTAGGAACCACTGGACCTCCCTAACCGACAGGAGAAGCGAAAATGCTGCCCCACAATGCCTTGCAGCCGCAGCATTTGCCATCACTCAACAGTCGGCCGTTCACGGAAACAACCGATTATGACCGAGAAATGATATCATGAAATCATGCTTATTAAGCATTTTAAAACATAGGTGGTGAGTTGCCAAAGTGCTTTGTTTTGAACGTTCATCAGTATTATAACCAAAAAGAGAAATATGAACGTTAGTTTTTACTGAAATGATCAAATAAAGTCAACATTTCACAGTCTTTACTGAGCTGTGTGGGGTTTGTTCAACTTTTAAAAGATGTTTGAATGGTGATATACACAGTGATAGATGTTAAGGACTAACGTTTATAATAAATACATTTGTATTGATTTTAAGATCTTTAGTTCATACAATCATACGTATTGGGATCATTGGTATTAATGTGAAGCATAAGTTTCACTTTCCTATTTTATTTCAATTCCAACTTTGGTCATGAAGAATATGTTTCTCTGTTGTCCACGTTCATAAAGCATAATGCAGCAGCATCAGAGCACGGTGCAGAGTCTCTAGATGAGTTTACAGTAGTCCCTCGTTCTTATTAAACATCCATGTTGTAGTCCGCTGTATAGAAAACTGTAGTTTCCATAGTTCCCCCACAGCAGCAGACGCACATTCATGACGTCCGCTGGCGCATCATAACACGTCGGATAGTGAAAGTGCATTCGGATTCTCTAAAGTACCGCAGTCTCTTCTCCTAAGTCTTTTTGAATTCTCCTGTCCACTATCCCTTAACCCTGTGACGTTTCACTCAGAGGTCAAGGAATAGACGATAGGGTTAGAACTTAGGAGCTGATCTTTGGACTATTCGACTGCAGCCCTCGTCTACATGAACCACGTGACGATAACCGTTTCTGGACTTCCGTTGTCGTAACTCTTCTATTATATGGCTCTGGCTCCAACCACTGGAGAAGCAGCAGTACATATGCCGAGCCTGTACGTGGCGCTGTAACTTCCTCCACAAAAGCAGCGAAGAAGCATGGTTGTCATGGTTGCCCTTCTGTTTATTCTCCGCGGTGGGGGCCGAGGGAAGCGAGCAGAGTTTTTCGCCAGTCAACATTAAAGTTTAAATCTTCCGGATAAAATTATAAAAGTGCCGGTCAAAGGTCTTCTTTGTTATTTATTGAGCTTTAAAACAAATGAATAACGACTCTATATAATATAAAAATAAAATACACGGAGCCTCTCTTTTTCCTCCTTCACTTCGGACAGCGCCAGTGTCTGTCTCATGCAGCAGCTGATCCAGTAATGAGTGACCCGGCCGACAGTAAAAATAAACATATTTATAACTAGTCAGATTAGACTTCACTCGCGTTTAGGTCCATATCGAGAGAAAGATAAATAATCTGAATTCAGTGTGCAGTGTTTACTTTGATGCGGGGGTTAGCAGCAGAGGTGGGGAGAGGCGGGGCTATTGCCTCATCATTATTATTACTCAGGTGAGCTAAAGGACTCTCTGAGTGTTTAGATAGTTAACTTTAGTCTAAGTTATCTCAGTGGGTCTCAAACGGTTTGGTCACAAATTATTCAAAAGATTATTTCGCGGCACACCTTCATATGATCACTGTAGTTATAAAAAAATAAGAGAATAAAGGAACAACAGTTATGAAATACTATATGGCAGTAAAACAAGAATACAGTTTGAAAGGGGAGTGATTTGTAAAATATCCATAAAGAACAAGTAAGTCTGTTTACAGTTCTGTTTCATCTGGGTGTTGAGAGATGTATCCATAGATCTCTTAAAGTTGCTCTCAAAGTGTACCAGATTGATGCTTTTAACTTCAATATTTAAAAAAAATCTTCCCGGGGGACCATCCCCCCGGACCCCCTAGAGGAGGTGAGGTCCGCTCCCCACTCGTAAAAAATAGCACTTTACCCCTGCCTATAATTATCGAGCCTTCATTGTAACAGTCGCGGGTGTACTGTGTGTTTGCGTGTGGGGAGTGCTTTTGTGCGTGCTCTATAGTGCCCGTAATAGTGTTCACTGGAGTCCAGCACCTCAGCACCCCCACTCAAAATACCTTCTCGCGCCTCTGCCCCAGAGCGTTGCGTATGGCGTTCTATCCACCTTGGGACCCGTTATCGTTTCCGCAGTCGTTTAGTGCCGTATTCGGTCGTCCTCGTGTGGGCGAATGGTCTATATGACACTAAACAGTAACGCAAACGACCGTTTTCGTCCTCGTGTGGCCGCAGCCTTAGGAGCAGCACTACTTTGCTTTAGGAATGATCCTCTCTCAACAATCGTCTTCTTTCGCTCTCTTCATCTCTATCTCTCACGCTTGATGGCCCCCCTGCATGCTCCTAATAACCCATGATGAGTCCTCCACACTTGAGCACCCTCCCATCAGACACCCGCAAGACACACACACACACACACACACACACACACACACACACACCCACACACACACACACACACACACACACACACACACACACCACTCCATCCCTCTGTGTGTCGGCCATAGAGGGGTGTCTGTGATGACAGTCATCAGCAGGGCAATTAATGGGCCCGTCCCCTGGTTACATTACAACAGAGAGAAGTAGAAGAAACAACATTAGCCAATAATCTTGGATCCTTACGGTATAATTATCCTAGCAGGCTGTTCCCCACTTGGACCCAAAAACACTGCCAGCAGTGAAGCAAAGATGTGTTGAAGGAGGGTAGCATGGAGAGAAAAGTGGAGAAAGAAGAGGAATTTTAGAAAGTAAAGGAGGAAAACCTGACCCGAACATAAGGTGAGGATTCTGGAAAAAGTTAGATAATACACAAAGCTCTGCAGTTTTAACTAGCCCAGATCCAGCTGTGTTTTACACTGAAAGAAGGAGAGATTGGGAATAAAGGGGGTAACAGAGCCAAGTCAGGCTGGAGAGAGTGATGGAGGTGAAGCAGAGAACTGAGAGGAAGGCATAAAGGAGAGGTGGGGTAAGGGGGAGAGGAGAGTGGTGTAGACACAGGACCATGCTCGTAGCATACTGATGCCGCTGTAAGACATGCAGTCAGCGTGGCCTCGGCAAAGCAACCAAGCATGTGCTGCAGAGGGCTGGGCGGCCTCATAACAGTGTGTGTGCCCTTCCATGTGTGCATGTATTGTTGATTAATACGTTGTGTGAAAATAACACAACAAGGGGAAACTGGGATTATAAAATAACATGTATTTTCTGAGGGCACATGTGTTTCTACGTCTGTATGTGGGGTGTTGTGGGGGGCGCCTGTGCTGCAGTGGGCGGTGGGTTGTTCATTATGCTGTGTGTGTCTCCTCCCGCAAAGCCTCTGTTATCTTAACACAGAGCCCTGCACTGGCTCTCACACCATACCTCAGTCCCACGGGAGCTCCTCTAGCACATTCTACTCCTCAAGGACAGTGTGCTGGAGCTCCAGAAGAAACACACACACCCATCACAAGCAGCTCAACTCATGAACTCCCGCTGATCACCATGGGAGAACATGGAGCCTTTGTTTTCTGTTGTTTGATATGCAAGTTCCATTTTGCCCTATGTGTATTAACTGTAACTGCCTTTGTATTACATGGAAGAGAAGAGAAGGATGGGTTTCAAACTAAAATTAAGGCCTTAAGGTTGTATGGCGCCACTAATGTCCATCCAAATGGATTACCTAATTGTAATAAGCATTATGAATTATTGAGTTTTTACCAAAAAACATGTTTTGTGAGGTCAGTGACCTTTATCTTTTACCACCCAAATTGAATCAGTCTATAAAAGAGTCCAAGAGGAAGTTTGTGCAACATTTGAAGAAGATTCCCCATTCCTGAGGTATACCATTTTAAAAAAGAGGTCTCAATGACATGACCTTTTGAAGATGAGAGAAACAAATAGAGAAAAAAGTATTGTTTAAAGAATAATAGCTGAAAAGGGGAAATGTGTGCCACTCTTTATACCAGCAACAATGAACAACAATTACGTAAACAATTCTCAATGAAACAACAGCACTTCATTCAGAAAGAATAATAAATGCTGGCACTGTAAAGAATAGCCAGAAGGTCTGTCTAATCTCCCTCTCTCTCCCTGCTCTATTTGACTGTAACATGACTGTTCAGGACACTCCAGAAGGCCTGCACTTATTTTGTGTTGCACTCAATCGCTTATATTTATCCGTCTCTCAGAAGAGGTCCAGAAAAGGATTTCATTCATTAGCATAGATAAGAACAGCTTGCAAATGTGTCTTTCTCTGTATGGCAAATGGTGAAAAATAGATGGAAAAAAGCAAAGTGAAATGCTCTGCAATGTTCTCCTCCATCTTTAATGAAAGAGAATGAGAGGAGCTGTCGCTTGCTGTCTCCCACTGCTCCACCACAACCTGATTACTGTCTGATGGTGATGGCACTACTTCCTGACATCTAATTGAAATAATTGTGTGTAATCACTTTAAAACACTGGCAGGAGACATGCGAGCGATGAGAAGTAGTTAAGAAAGGCAACGGTATTTTAATTGAATCTTCCCAGATGCATCAGATTCAATCCAACAAGTCTAAAACCACCAGGCGGGCGGAGGAACCGCGGTGGCACAGTTCAATTGAAAGATGAATAGTGGGGTAATGGGTTTAGGGGCTGTGAAAAAGAGCGGGGTTTAGGTGGATATGCTTCAGCCATTCTCTCATACTCACACACTTTATCCCACATCATCTGTAAGAAATCTTCAGCGTACCGCACTGTGTCAGGTTGACTTTCCCAGAAACTGGTCTGTACAGTGTTTCACATAAACAACCAACTGCAGGATGTTGTACTATTATTGCTGATGCTCCTAAAAACAGCACGGCAGCACAGACCCTACACGTCGTGATCACAAGGCGAACACACCTTACGGGGTTTTGTTTGTATGTGTTGTTCACTGAAGTTCCCGGGACTGGACCTCCGTGCACCACAGGGCGACTGTTTGGGTTTCTGAAGGCCCGTATCACACAGAGCCTGTCCACAGCCATTTCCCTACTCTTTAATCTCAGCGGTAGACTGGAGGGAGCAGCGCTGCACATTCCATTAATGTAAAGTGGGGCTTGAAGCCCCGTAATTTATTGGCTCTGCAGACTCGCCTCCCCTCATCTCACTCATACTGGCTCCCGGCCACCAAATTCTCCCCCTGATACCCGCCGACATGCTGCACCCTGCGCTCAGCGTTTTACACCATTTCACTTTTTTTCTCCCTTTTGCTCTGCCTCTCTCTTATATCTCTCTTAGCTTCTCACTTTCTCTCTTCAAACCTTTTGCTTCCATGTGTCTCTCAATAGTTTTCTTGCTTTACATATCATGCATACATACTGAGATCCCCTCGGCAGACCCTTTCTACACTCACAGTTATCATAGAATTTCCTCCTAGCAGCTCCCAAAGCTTCTGAAATAGAAAGAGCCAAGGCCTGGCTCCTAAAGCCTGTGCATCACTGATATTTGTAATTACTACAAAGATGACAAGAATCCCCTGCTGAGAGAGAAAGGAGTGCATGTAAGAATACAGACAAGTGTTCTCTTTTGATCCTCCTGTTCCCTCTTCCTCAGTCTGGACTAACTGTTATGATCTAAACAATGTTGCCCTGCTGACCGTTAAAGTGCCAGACATTACCAGGCTCCGCACACAGAGGCTGAAAGGTCAGGATGGGGGACAAGTGAACGAGTAGACGAGGGGAGAAAGGTACCATCAATTGCACCAATTAAGTGAAAGACCTAAAAAAAAACCTGAAAGAGTGTTTCTTGTTTGTACGATTTTGTTAGCCCAGTTATTTGGTGTTTCAGGCTTTGTTTTATTATTAAACAACTATCCCTAAAACACAGGAGTTTTTCCCTCATAGGAGGAATCTGATATGTTCTCACTGTAAACGTGATTAACGCCTAAAACAGGAAGTGAACAGGAGATCTACCATTGTGTACTGAAACATAATAAAAAGTGCCAAAATTGGTAAAATAACGACTACATCTCCATCTTAGAGGCCTTTGGAGAAGAAACAAGCAGCAGACAGACCAGCACATGGACC
Source organism: Pseudochaenichthys georgianus (assembly GCF_902827115.2). Lineage (NCBI taxonomy): Eukaryota > Metazoa > Chordata > Actinopteri > Perciformes > Channichthyidae > Pseudochaenichthys > Pseudochaenichthys georgianus. The sequence goes on along the minus strand of NC_047506.1, from coordinate 10,271,445 downwards.
CAGGATATCTTCTACACTGAGCAGCATAACGTCATAGACAGCCAATACAACACTTTCCCTGTAGTGAGCTTTATGTCCTGGGACCCCCCTGTAGGCAGACCGTCTGTATAACCTCTGTATCAGGAGCACAGGACCCTGGAGTTACATTGACTATCCACTATTGTAATTGTTTTCTGATTTAGAGTCACTATTTCATGCGTTGTGTGAGTGCACAATGTCTCCTGCGCGTACTTTCAAATTAAGATTACATATGGGAATGTTCAATCGAATTAAAGAGCAAACTTAAAAACATCAATATATTGATACCCAAGTTATAGGACCTCTGCGGGTATTTAATATAAGCAATTCAGTAATAGAATATTGCTTTATATGATTTCTTTATTAGTTTGAGTATTTCAATTATAATAGAGTTATGATCAATATTTTTTTTTATTTATAAATAAAATAAATCCGTCATTTCGCAGCAGTACAGTGTGAGAGTAATATCTATGTTATGATTTGAGAGAGAATTGAAGTCTGACGCCTCTCCTTCAATGTTGCCTAAAATCAAATCCTTTATGTGCAAGTAATGACCATCACGTTACCAAATCAAGGTAACTGCACAACTAGTGACAATCATTTACTTTGATCTTATTCTGTTTCTCATTGAACAAGAGTGCTTGTCCAACCCTGTCTCCTAAAAATTACGTTCCGACAGAACTAAACTGCATTTCTCAATTACGTTTAGTCAAGAAACGTATTTCTCCTACGTTACGTTAGTTATGAAGCGTATCTCAAATACGTTTATTTTCTACATATCTTCTAGAAGCATATTTTCTCCCACGTTACGTTTCTTATGAACGTATCTTAAATACGTTTATTTTCTACATATCTTTGCCATTTATTGTCTTGCTTATAATAATGATAATAGTCATTTATAAATATCATTTTAGAGCACACATTTGAAATCAGTAGGCGAGGCTGTAATTTTCGCCAGCTGTTACTCTCATGAGCGAGGCAGAAAATAATAGTTTTAACATGCCGAAAAGCTGCTGTGTTTTTTATTGCACCTCAAACATTAAAACAAATCCAGAGTTACGTGTTTCTGTATTTCCTCTAAGAAGAAAGGACAGTAACAGAAGATCTCTGTGGCTTCAGCTTGATCGCCGTTCAAATGACAGCGATTTTACTCTCATCTATTATTTCAAAACCATTCTATTTATTCTAAGTAAATTACATGCCAGTGTTTTATGTTTTTATTTTAAATCGTATAATGTCAGACTTTTTTCCCGTCTGTGAGGAAAAGAAATGGGGCTTAGAGCCCTCAAATACTGAAATCTGTATTTTTGAAAATCTTTTTTTCCTTATTTACTCAACAATAACACACAATTATCCTTGTTTTTTATTTATTCGTTTAATTCTATAATCTTGGGCTTTTTAGCCGTAAATAAGTCACCGGAAACAGGACGTAGGCCTATAAGGGACATTTTGAGGATACACACAAACCCACTGAACAGATTACCCAAGATCTCAGCTTGAAGCTCGTTGATTGGATGTTTAGCCGCAATGCATGTTGGGATATGATGTAATGCGATATGATATCCGAAAAAAAAAAAATAATAATAATATACTTTATTCCGAGTGTTCTTTGCTTTTTACTCTTTGGAAGTCATCACATAACGGCATTGTAATCACACAGTTCGGCTTGCATTAAATAATTACACATCTGCTGATAGTTCTTTATTATATAGAGCCCTGATGAGAAGACTTCTGGAAAAAACAGGAGAACTGCCGCCAAAACTGAATATGTGACGTGGATCATAAATATATCAACAATTAAACAACACCTTGCCATTTCTTTCACAAAATACGTCTCCTTGCAGTATCAACACTAATTCGGCTGTCTTTTATATTTGATCCAATTGGTAGATAGGTTACATTTCACCATAACGGTGCACAACTGATAGAAAAGGATCTGCATTTCTTTGATATAAGAATGTAAATACTGAGTTGAGAGAATAGTCAGGGGTTTGGGTGAGGGGAGACACATCTGTGGATTCACCATTTCAGTAGCTTACCATTAAATGACGGATATGCCTTTCTGTCTGAGATGTTTTACAAATCAGATATTGATGTGTAGAAGTAAAGCATGAGAAATAGTATAGCAATATCCTGTAAAATTATGTAAAAACATGAATAAAACTACCACATCTTCAGATGTTATACATACATAAGTGTCCTATACAAAGGTTATTATTAGTAATGCTGGTGTATCTTGTGTGCACCGCCTAGTGGTTAAAGCACGTTATTGAATTATTTTTGTTGAATAATGTTATTTTGTTGAATAATGTTATTTGATGAAAAAAATATTAAGAGTACATACTTTCATAGGGGGAAAGTAGAAGGTCTGTGATAGAAATATAGAATATAACAAATCAAGAAGATACTGTAAGTCAGGGGTGCCCAACCTTTTTTGAACCGAGAGCTACTTTTAAAGTTGCCAGTCTGCCGAGATCTACCAGTCCAAATAGAGAGGTGTAGCCATTACTGACAGCCTACTGCCAGGTAAATACACACTTCTACTTGTATACAACTGACCTTTGTACGATTAATACTTCATAAAATACAGCAGATCCTTTATCTTTCCTCTTTCTAATCTACACACATACAAGTATTTAACTGAAGTCACACAACAGTGTTGTTGATACAGAGTTGGAGTTTATTCACACGTCACGTACTACAGTGGGTAATGTTTTCAAGAAACATTGAACAGTGCTGCCACATATGACACAGGAAAAAAGAAAATACTCTGAACCCTTTCTTTGCCATTATATAAAAATAGTGTTGCTACAAAAGTATAAATGAGGCTTACTAATAAGACGACTCAGATCTGAAGCTACACAGGAATCTGCTGCCAAAGTGCAATAAAAAAGACAAAATTAATAGAATCAAACCCTTTTTTTGTTGCATTTTAGTAGAGTATAAAAAGAAATGCCTTTTTAAAATAGGATGCAAGCAACACTAGTTTCTTAACCTGAATTGATAATAGACTATAATCAATTTAAGTTTGCATTCTTATACCATTTTGTACAATAATTATAATGGATAAGTTCAAACAAACAAAAACGTACAGATGATTAATAACGGTATCTAACTTGAGTTTTTATCATATCAAAAACCTGTTGAAATGCTACTGTTATTTTTACTGTCCCCCAAAAAGCGCGTCGGCAGCCTCCAGGAACGCTTCTTTCACAACTTCGCTGTCTTTGAAAGACTTCATGTGTTTCGCAAGAACATGACTGACACGATAAGATGCTCTGGAGCAGCCTTGCTCTTGTTGTTGGGCCTGGTGAAAATGGACTGCTTTCAGGCCCCTCACCTTTTGGAGCGGAGGGCAGAATTAGGAGGGAATTCCGTCTCGTAGCGTTTGTGCACTGTTTTGAAATGCCGCTCCTAAATGACCCTTCTTCGATAAAGCCACGCTCGCATTGCAGGTGAGACAGATGGACTTTGAATTGGAATAGATACAAAAATGATGAACTTTGGGCTTTTTTGCTTCAGCCATAATTGCGGTCTTGTTTGTGTGCAGACTCCTGTTGACACGGAGAACGTCAGCGAAATAGTGCCCACTGCCCACCAGCCACGCCCCCACACATGGGGTCACGCCGGCCAATCACAAAGCTTTGGTGCGTTCACGTGCATTATTCTGGCACGGGAAGATTATGTTATAGGACATTAGCGATAAAACAGAATATTGTTGTTCTATTTTTAGACACATCTCGCGATCGACTGGGAATCTCCCCGCGATCGACCGGTCGATCGCGATCGACTGGTTGGGCACCCCTGCTGTAAGTGATCTCTACAATAAAACAGTTTAGTGCACGATGTACAAAGATATTAATAGGAGGATGTGCAAAACAGACAAACTAATTAACCTCTATTTAAACGTTAAATAATACTTTAGGTTAAGGTCTTCTTTCAAATAAGAAAAAAGCTTTGAGGGTATCTATCTACAGATAAATATTAAGCCTGAGAAAGTACTTAACGTCTAATGTATTGCTTTCCTGCAATGTTAACTATGTTGAAGCACTTATTTTAACTGATATTATACACATTAATTATACTCTTATGTATGTAGATAGAATAAGAAATGTGCAGAATTTGACAGTTTAATGGTGGAGGTACACACATATTGATAGATGTCTTGTAATTAACTATTAGTAGAGAATAACGAGTAATTAATATACTTTATAGAGATCTGCAGATAAATGTTTAGTCTTCTCAAGCACCAACTATCAAATATCTCACCTGATTGTTGGCACTTGACAATCACCTTTCCCTGAATTTTATTCAGGTGTAACTAAAGTCTGCTTTAAAGGTTGTTTATATTTCACATCATTAATCAGAATCTGAAAAGTTACTAAAGTAAATGTAGTGGAGTAAAAATACCAGGTTAACCTCTGAATTGTAGTGGAGTAGAATATATATTAATGCTTTCCATTATGGATACAAGCAATTTTCACCCATGTGGTAATTACATGTTTTAAATGTGTACACACCAATGTGTTTCCTATTGCCTAAACCTCCAGGGCTGTACACAGTTTAATACTGTCAACTTCTAATTTTTGGAAAAACGAAGACGTCTTTTAAAACTACAATTCCCAGTAGAGACGTGCCATAGAGAACATGTTGTGAAACACAATAGCCAGCATGTGTAGTTCTGGGGGGGCCTTCGAGTCCAGTTTTGAATAGTCTGCCGTGGTTTTGTTCTATTTCAAAGAGCTTGACGCTCGGCGCAACCTTGGCGCACTGCCACTCCAACATCCAATCACAGAGCTTGAAGATTAATCACGGGGTTTGTCAACGGGACTGGAGTCCCAAACGATAGCAAGGGATTATGGGTAGTGTAGTTTCTTCGGCCATCCTAAACTGAAATGTTTTTCGGATATCATATCGCATTAACAACACCACATCTGGCGTCACAGAGATCTTCTGTTACTGTCCTTTCTTCTTAGAGGAAGTACAGAAACACGTAACTGGATTTGTTTTAATGTTTGAGGTGCAATAAACGACAGAGCAGCTTTTTGGCATGTTAAAACTATTATTGTCTGCCTCGCTCATGAGAGTAACAGCTGGCAAAATTACAGCCTCGCCTACTGATTTCAAATGTGTGCTCTAAAATGATATTTATAAATGACTATTATCATTATTATAAGCAAGACAATAAATAGCAAAGATATGTAGAAAATAAACGTATTTAAGATACGTTCATAACAAACGTAACGAGGGAGAAAATATGTTTCTAGAAGATATGTAGAAAATAAACGTATTTGAGATACGTTCATAACGAACGTAACGTGGGAGAAAATACGTTTCTTGCTAAACGTAATTGAGAATGCAGTTTAGTTCTGTGGGAACGTAATTTTTAGGAGACAGGGTTGCTTGGTCAATACTCCTCACCCACAAATCTGCACTGTTTGTTATCCATATAAAGTCTTAATTCCTTTTTCACATCCATGTATCAGTTTGAGTCAAGCATTTTGTCTTTGTTCTGGTTTTTGTTAAGATGTAGTTTAGTTTGAAAAAAATGTATCCCCTTTGATTCGTCATATTTTTGGTTTTTGGCTACGCTGCTACATAAAAGGTTATCGCTTTTATCATTAAGGATTGATTATTTTTCTCAAATCCACAATAATAGCATTTTCTCAGATTTCCACTGATGCTGTTTCCCCAATTTGGTACTCCATTAGGAATCATTAGGACATTAGATTAGTCAATCATATTTCAGTTAGGTTTAATAAATGTCCTATTTTTTTCGGACTTGCCTTTTCCTGTCAAACCCCTTTCCTCAAATGATTATTCTGCCAGTTCATAACGCTCTCTGTTAGAGCTGCTTAATTAATCATATTTTAATCGCAATTACGATTTTGGCTTGCAACGATTATGAAAACAACATAATCGAAATAAAACGATTTATTTATTTTGTATTGGTTTTTCAGTTGAATTATACTTAAAGTTCAGGGTAATCAACTGTTAAAAACATACTGTTCAAATTTTCTTTTTCAATAAATGGATGTTTTCCAAGTAAATAGATAGTCGTTTTTAATAATCGTGATATCAATTATTGACCCAAATAATCGAGATTATGATTTTTGCCATAATCGAGCAGCCCTACTCTCTGTTCTGTACTTTTCTTCTAATGTTTCCAATTGATTACATTGCGTCTTTCTTTGTTTTGTGAAGTGTTTCATAAAGCTACTTTGAGTACGTAGAAAAGCGCCATATCAATGAAATGCATTATTCCCTAACAAACTGAACCGGTTTCCGCTAAATTCCTTCAGTTGTAACAATAAATGCCTTGAGAGGTTTCGCAAGAAGATTACTAGAAGAAATGTGACACTGCACAAAACCTAAGAGAGGATGTTTAAAAGTTACACAAACAGATGAAATGGAGAAATAAAATCCATTTGCAAACACCCCTAGTGGTCGTGTGTGTGCGCGTGTGTGCGTGTGTGTGTGTGTGTGTGTGTGTGTGTGTGTGTGTGTGTGTGTGTGTGTGTGTGTGTGTGTGTGTGTGTGTGTGTGTGTGTGTGTGTGTGTGTGTGTGTGTGTGTGTGTGTGTGTGTGTGTGTGTGTGTGTGTGTGTGTGTGTGTGTGTGTGTGGTGTGGAATTGAATCACAGAAGGAGAATAGCCAAACTGGGACTTGTTACAGTTGGCAAAGAGTTCTTTACAGCCACAATACCAAGAGGAAGTAGATGGGGAAGGAACAAGCACTCAGTCTGAAGGATAAATGAAATCAGAAGATGAGAGCTGTACGCCGTAGGTTAATGATATCCAATTACAGCAACGATGAATTAAACATCTGCATCTCCTCACATTTCCATCGCTCAAAGGCATGTGAAAAATCTCGAATCTGTCTCTTAACACCCAAATGTATACACCCCACCTAAGTAGAAGTTAAATGAAAACAAAGAATTAGTGAGACTATCATAGTAAGCAATATGCAATATTCATGAGATGATTGAACTGTGTGCACACGGTCAGAGAGGAGTCGTGAGAGGGACGCAATTGGCCAGTGGGCTGCCTCTTACTTATTCATGCTAGGCGCTAGACGTCTCTCCCTGTAAATTATTTAAACCTTTTCTTTTGTGTGTGTGTCGGAGTGCAGTGTGTGAGTGAATTATTAAGGTTATGTGTATACAGCCACAGTCGGGGTCCTCTTTAGAGGGGTCACTGGCCATGCTGTTGAAATAACATTATTATATTGCCACTTTGTGCCCCGTGTGCACGTGTGTGTGTGTAAATCCATCAGAGTGAGGGGTTTCCCATTTAGTGAATGGATCCTTGGGGACGCATTGTGGACAAAAAGGCCAAACTGATACCGAGCTAAACATTGCATGATGCTGAGATGGAAGGGGGAAGGAGAAAAAAAAGAGGAAAGGAAAATGCAGGTCTTATCTTCGCTTTCTCACGTCTATCTACCACACAATATTCCCTGTGCTATATCTCCACCTCAGAGTGTTTGATGGAAATGCATATCCTTTCATTGAGTGTACTGTCAGGCCTCACTGTTGGGGTTCTGAGAGAGGTGCCTGTACGTTTGACGGGTTAACATGTGAAATAGCTATGCTAATCGCTGGGCTAATTGCATTTCTGAGCGCATGTTAGCAAACTGTGAGCTATTTCACAGCAAACAGCCAGGCATTACTAAGCTGTGAATAATGACCACTTCAGCTTCTGCAAGGATATGTAAGCACCGGGCCGCTGATAGACAGGGTTAGTGGGAAGTTTAAAGAGAGGGGAGTGAAGAGTGATGAAGAGAGAAGGGAGGGGGTGTAGAGAGGAAGAGGAGGATAGAAGGTATGACAGCCTTCCTCATAATTACTCACAGCTGTCTCGCCAATCCTTATCCCTGAATAATATACATCTGACAGGAGACAGAGATAGGGACATCCTTACTCAAAATACATGTCTTGTGGCTGCATTCCATCATGGATGATTGAGTCTACCGTCTGCTGAAGGATCCTCAGTCTTCAACAACAGATTTCTCTCTGTTATTTTGTAGCTTTGGTACGAGTACGAAACAGAGCCCTGACTTTTTGATTCTGAGGTACTCATACATTCAGTAATGTTGAAATGTAACTGTGATTCAGATAGTGTTCATTCATAACAACGAGATATTGCATTGTGGGAAAAAAACGAGAGCTGCAGTGAAAAATTTAAAAACAAAGGGCAACCAGGCAGAAAAGTTGATCCCTACACATGAGAAAATGATTGCTGTTATGATTTTGGATACACCACTGCACACTGGCATGTGCTCTTCCTGCATGTAACATGAACAAATACTGTGATTAATCACACTGTGAAGTCATTAATCATATCCAGCCAAATAGATGACATGTGCACGTGGGAGGGATTCATTTGAACATCTTCTGAATACGGGAGGTGGAGATCTTACAATGTCCGACAGCATATGGTGAATTAATGAATTTGATTTGAAATAAATGTAAATCTACCAGTGCAGCAGTGCTTTGGGTCATCATTATTTCACATTTTACTTTAAAAGGAATTTCTCACCCAGAAAATGACCAGTGCAGTCTCATTTATTTATTCTACACTCTACTGGTATTTCATAAAGCTCAAGGTTTGCTATAACCTTTACATTTAAAAACATTTTTGCAGAAACAGTCTCACATTTCTGTTCAAATCAGCCTTTACTGAGAATTTGCTCAAAAGGTACATTGGAAAATTAAAGACTAATCTGCTTTGTATCTGTTGTACAGCTTGAGAGGCCTCACTTATTTTGGCTTTTTCATAGTTATGGCAACATCTTATAAGAAGTGTCTCAATGTTTAAAAACTTTGCAAGACAGTGTCACGATTCTCATGTTATGTCACGTTTGTAGTTTTGTCTGTGTTGGTGTTTTTCTTGTCTTTGGGTTTCCTGTTTTATTGTGTAAAGTGTTCACCCCCGTTTCCTGCCTGTCTGCTTTCTGTCTGTTTCCCTCCCTGATTAGGGGCGAAAGACTAATCGAACCATCTAGTAGCTGGTTCCCTCCGAAGTCCTACCTGCTTCACCCATTCGTAACAGAATGAACCGACCAAATTTGGACTCAGCAGATTTAAATGTTTTGGCCCCACAGGCGGAATGTCTTGGGTATTCTCTGGAGTACATTTTTTACACCTGGAAGAACGCCTCATCGAGACGGGGTAAAGAGGCTGCTTTGAAGGAGGCACGGGAGGCCGGGAGGTTGCTCGCAAGCCCTGGCTCAGGAGCTTGTTGCCGGAGTGGCTACAAACCTTTTCAAGTAGCCCTGAAGAATTGGCACAAGCTTCTAACCCTTTCCTGGGATCCAACTACTGTCCTGTTGAAGGTCCACAGAGTCTCCAAAAAGCCTCTAGGAGATGCAGGGCCAGGATTCCAGCCCGTGTTCCAACAGCCATGATCCCGGCTTCAGTTCCGGTTTCCACAGCCATGGATCCATGCACCAGTACCGGCCCACAGAGCTATGTTTCCTTGCTCGATTACCTGGCCCACACAGCCATGGTCCAGGCCTCTGTTCCGGTTCCAGCCGCTCCAGTTCCAACCTCAGACCTTTTCTCAGGAACTCGTCTGGCGTTTGGAGGTCCACGGAGCCTCCAAAAGGTCTCTGGAAGATGCAAGGCCAGGATTCCAGCCCGTACTCCAGTGGCTCCGGCTCCAGTCCTGTTCCCAGCTGCCATAGTCCCTTCTCTAGTCCCTACTCAATTCCTTTCTCAAGTCCTTTCTCAAGTCCCTCCTCTAGTCACTTCCCTAGTCCCTTCTCCAGTCCCCCTTTTAGTCACCTCTCTAGTCCCTTCCCAAGTCCCTTCTCTAGTCCCTTCTCCAGTTCCCTCTCGAGTCCCCTCTCCAGTCACCTCTTGAGTTCCATCTCTAGTTCCTGCTCTAGTCCCTCCTTTAGTCCCTTCTCTAGTCCCTCCTCGAGTCCCCTCTCTAGTTCCCCTCTCAAGTCCCCTCTCGAGTTCCCTCCTCTAGTCCCTCCTCTTGTTCCTCCTCTAGTCTCTCCTCTAGTCCCCTCTGGAGTTCCGTCTCTAGTTCCCCTCTCGAGTCACGTCTCAAGTCCCCCTCTCGAGTCACGTCTCAAGTCCCTACCCAATGTCCTGGTCCGTTGGAGGTTCCGCTGGGGGTCCTGCCAACTCCATGTCCTGTCCCGTTGGAGGCCCCGTCGACTACTCTCCTGCCGGGGGTCCTGCCAATCCTATGTCCTGTGCCGTTGGAGGCCCCGCCGACTACTCTCCTGCCGGGGGTCCTGCCAACCCTTTGTCCCGTCCCGTTGGAGGTCCCGCCGTCTGCTCTCCTGCCGGGGGTCCTGCCAGCTCCTTGTCCCATCTCGTTGGAGGTCCCACCGACTGCTCTCCTGCCGGGGGTCCTGCCAACCCTTTGTCCTGTGCCGTTGGAGGTCCCGCCGACTGCTCTCCTGCCGGGGGTCCTCCCAATCCTATGTCCTCCAGACCCCCTCCACCCACCCTTTCTTGGCCCTAGTTATGTGTCCTCCCTCCGGTCCCCCTCCACCCACCCTGCTGGACCTTTTTTTGGGACGTCTGGGATCCGTCCCTTGAGGGGGGGGTTCTGTCACGATTCTCATGTTATGTCACGTTTGTAGTTTTGTCTGTGTTGGTGTTTTTCTTGTCTTTGGGTTTCCTGTTTTATTGTGTAAAGTGTTCACCCCCGTTTCCTGCCTGTCTGCTTTCTGTCTGTTTCCCTCCCTAATTACCCGATTGTGTTCACCTGATGTCCTTGTGTTTCTCCTCCCCTGCCCAGCTGTGTCTTGTTCTGTGATTACCCTTCTGTGTATTTAGTCTAGTCTTCCCCTGTGTTCCATGTCGGTTCATTGTTTCCCCTCCATGTCATTCCACGGTCTGTGTTCCTTGTGCTGCTCGTTGGTGTTGGATATTTTGGATTCTGCCTTGTTTTGCCACAGCTTTATATTATTTAATAAAGCTCGCTTTTCGTTATTCTGCATTTGAGTCCTACCTGCTTCACCCATTCGTAACAGACAGGTTCTTGCTGGGAGTTGTGTGAGACAAAATAATCAACTCAGACTTTCTCCACCCTGACCTTGCGACATCACCTATTCAGAAGAGAGACAATAACAAAACAATGACACTAAAAAAACATGATGCTATGTGGCTATGTTTTTAATGCTGGTTAAAACAACTTAACCACCATTATGGAGCTTTGTTAGTGGTTTGGGGATAAGGACCCACGTGTCATGTGCTGTACTGTTTATCATTCCGATGGTGGTGCATGTGAGTAGGTTAAAATGGATGGAGGAAATGCGGAGGGGCTCTAACCCCCTCCTCTGGGACTATAGTGGGTTCTGCTAAAACCTTTTTGGCCCCTCATCTCGCTTCTCCACGGTACCCATGGTGATCATTACAGATGGATGGGAGTTGCACCCTGCGCCACCTAAGCAAAGGTGATCTCCTGTAACAGCCTGGACTCCTTTACATATATCCCCTGATTCTCCACAAGCTCCCCAGAGAAGACCTCATCATAATGAGGTACATATACTGGGACCCATAAAACAACCTCATACATCCCCTTCCATCCCAACCCCCCCGCCAGACTCATCAATTTTCCATTTTCACCAGTCTTCTGCTTCCACCTCCCCCACGTCTATCTTTGCAGCAGTGAAATCACCCTTCTGATGCTTTCACTGCTTGTTCCTATTTACATGGTTTTCTCTGCATTCGAGCCAGAAAGTGATATCAGGGACTGCAAGGAGACCCCGAACCTGGAGGAAATATGTCTGTGCAGATGCTGCCTTCATGTTAATAGAGTAGCCAGGACTCCTCATGTGCACAGACTCACCCAACGTTGAAAGCAGGAGACACACATTCTGCAGGTGAGATGATTTGTCTCTCACTTTTCTAAAGCAGAAAGGCTGAAAAACACTCGGTATGTAGTCCCACTGCCACAGGGCGATTAAGGCAATCTGTCACTGCACTTACAAACACGTAGACAATGTAAACAGGCTAATGTTAATGAAAAGGGGCAGACTGACTTCTTTTAGCTAACATTTAGCCTATAATTTAGCCCTGCACTGAGGTAACAGCTGCTGTCATGGGAATGCTAATGAAGCTAAAGAAAACAAAGTCTGGTTAATGAGAGCTTTGAGATAAGAGAGCAGAGGCTAGGACACACATGTACACACACTGTGACAGGCTCCTCTCCTTCGACACTAATTAGACAGGAAGGAGTATATGTGGAGGAAGAGCTAACTAACTGTCCACATCAATACTGCATCGTGTGAGCCTGTCTTGGCCATTGGCCTCAGAGACACGGAGGGGATGGGGAGGAGGAAGTGGAGAGAGACAAATTAGAGAGAAGGCAAGACATGCGGGCAGAGAGAAATGAGTCTGCAGCAATGAAGAAGAATTCACATGGCTGTCAGGGTGTGACACATGTAGTGTGATCCGATCCATATATTACTGTATGGAAGTGATGGAGAGCCAGCTGGAGAGGGCTCTGTCGTTGCGTCTTTGCATACATTCATCAGCTGTCCTCAAACACACTAGGTTCTCACACATGGCTACATTGGAATTCATATACATACATGCATGCTTGCAGAAAGGTTGCGGCCTTGGTTAAATATTGAAGGAGAGCAGGAGTCCACAGCATGTTATAGCAGCTCTTTGAATCTGCACTTACCATAGCAGTGATTTAAGCTTAATGCTAACATGATCATGCATGTACAGAATGTTAGGCATAGCATTAAGCAGTTTAATGTTTGTCAAATTCTTGAGCATGCCAACATTTGCTAATTAGCATTACAAAAAGTACAGCTGATGCATATTTGAATCGGTTTTGCATGTATTTAAATCTAAAGTATTGGACAAGCTTAGAGTTTTGACCCTATGAGGACATAAGGATCAGGGGGTCTGTTGGAGCTATATATCTCTTTATATTATTTAATAGTTTAACATTTATTTTCTTGCTGTTTATTATTATCATTTATTTATGTATTCTTAGTTAGCGTCATAAGTTAAAGTAGTTTCTATGCTTTTATTTTGAAGGCATGTTTTGGGCACTGGGTGATTAGAGCACCTGGTGTAATTGTATATATTGGAGACAGGTGGGTGGTGGGAGCCAGAGCACTAGTAGGCAAACGGTTTTTTACCAGGGTGTTTCAAGCTACACAAGGGAAAGCCATAGGAAAGGCTTAAGGAACGAGATATAGGAAACCTGTTCTTTGTTATAGGAATAAAACAACCTGATCTCACCAGAATGCGTGACTCCACCACGACTCCTTAACACCACAATGCGTGGTGGAGTCACGAACTTTGTTACATTTGCGTGTCGGCACCACGCAAACAACCCCAATGTAAAGTGAATGAGGCTCCTTTGTCGTGGTGCACACACGCATTTCTACAACGTGCATTGTGTGTAATACAACTGTTATTTGTATTAAATTAGTTAGTTTTTAAGGAAGGCCAGAGCTTCAGCTGTGTCAAATAGATTGTTCCCTTCAGTTAACGTTATTTAAAAGATAATGATCATGTCCCCTGTATTGTATTACGAGCGTCCATTCCCATTGGATAACGGAGAATTTTACACCCGGAAGTAAGTAGCCTATTCTCCTTACTGTCGATTGATTTTACAGTGATATCTGCACTACTCATCGACTAAAAAACACCAAATTGTCCTTGTTAATTACACAAAATTGATTTGTTTGAATTGTGTGCAATGCTTTTGTATTTTCCCCCTTCGATTCGGAGAAACAAATATATTTTCGGAGTTTTTGGACGGCAGAAGACACTACACTACCCAGAATCCTCAGCTATCGTTTGGGACTACACCATGTGCTTAGCTTGACAAACCCCGTGATCAGTCCTCAACCTCTGTGATTGGATGCGCGACGTTTACACAGAGCGTCCAAAAGGACTTTGAAATGGAATGAAACCCATCGACGGCACACTATTCAAAACAGGAATCGAACGTGTCCTACCCCCCTCCCCCCCTTAGGTCACAGGCTCCTCCAACAGTGCTACGCAATAAAACAGATGCACAGAAAAAATAGTGAAATAGTGCAATAAGTGTCTATATACAAGTGATTGGAATATGATATATTAGATAAATAATTTCTAAGTAGCAGCCAGATGAATGTTATTTCTAAGTTCAGGTGTTTAATAGTCTTCTGGCCTGTGGGATGAAGCTGTCTCTGTGGTCTTTTATAATCCTGAGGGCTTTCTTTAAGGTTAACCTGGTATTTTTAATCCACTACATTTATTTTAGTTACTTTACAGATTTGGATTAATGATGTGAAATATAAACAACCCTTAAATCAGACTTTAGTTACACCTGAATGAAATTCAGTGAAGGTGATTGTCAAGTGCCAACAATCAGGCGAGATATTTGATAGTTGGTGCTTGAGAAGACTAAATATTTATCTGCAGATCCGTTTAAAGCATATTCATTACTCGTTATTCTCTAATAGTTCATTAAAGACTGTATATAATTGCTATTTTGCACATCCCTTTCAAGATTTCAAGATTTTCTAAGGTTTATTGACATATCATATACACAACAGTGTAGTTATGCAATGAATGAACAACTTGGGTCACAGGTTCATCAACAGTGCATTACAAGACATCTATCAATGTGTGTGTACCTCCACCATTACACTGTCGTATTCTGCACATTTCTTTAAATAAAGCCTTATTAGTTAGCACATCCTCCTATCAGGCACTAAACTGTTTTACTCTAGATATCATTTGAGTATCTTCTTGATATTTTCTATTCTATATTTATATAATTGACCTTCTACTTTCCCACTATTTTGTATGTACTCTTAATATTTGAATGTTTTCATAAAATATAACACATTCAAAAGTGCGTTACAAAAATGAAAGACATTAAGAAAAAGGCATTTTAAACAGTCATTAAAAAGCAACACAATCTTCCTGCATTGCAATTACTCTAAACGTGCAATAACGTGCTTTAACCAGTAGGTGGTTTGGGTTAAAAGGCTGTCAAGTTTACAGTGTTAACAAAATAAAATATACTGCTGTTTCCGGTTTAGTTTACGACGAATATTATTTTGTTATTGTTTTGATATTTGTAACACAAAAGCGATGGAAAAAACCCATAGCAACCAAAAAAAGATGGTCTTAACATGACCCAGTCGTCTAGTAGTTAATAAAAAACAATAATATCAAAACAAAATATTACTACTAACTTTATTGTGAAATTAAAACAGAACGGTAAAAGAATAGTTTCCGGTGTATTCTGATGCCCGATCTCTGTAGATAAATAAAGAACTAAGACAGATGTGTAATATTTAATGCAGCCAAACCATTTATTACAATGCATTCATGTGATGACTATCAAAGAGTAAAGCAAGCACTGCTGAATAAAGTATGATTTTCTCTTTTACGAAACGTTTTTTTTCATATGGAATGCAGTTGGAGGTCAACCAATCAAAGAACTTGAGGACTGATCACGGGGTTCATGGTGTAGTCCCAAACGATAGCTGAGGATTCTGGGTAGTGTAGTGTCTTCTGCCGTCCAAAAACTCCGAAAAAATATTTGTTTCTCCGAATCGAAGGGGGAAAATACAAAAGCATTGCACACAATTCAAACCAATCAATGTTGTGTAATTAACAAGGACAATTTGGTGTTTTTTAGTCGATGAGTAGTGCAGATATCACTGTAAAATCAATCGACAGTAAGGAGAATAGGCTACTTACTTCCGGGTGTAAAATTCTCCGTTATCCAATGGGAATGGACGCTCGTAATACAAGACATGATCATTATCTTTTAAATAACATTAACTAAAGGGAACAATCTATTTGACACAGCTGAAGCTCTGGCCTTCCTTAAAAACAAACTAATTTAATAAAATTAACAGTTGCATTACACACAATGCACGTTGTAGAAATGCGTGTGTGCACCACGACAAAGGAGCCTCATTCACTTTACATTGGGGTTGTTTGCGTGGTGCCGACACGCAAATGTAACAAAGTTCGTGACTCCACCACGCATTGTGGTGTTAAGTAGTCGTGGTGGAGTCACGCATTCTGGTGAGATCAGGTTGGAATAAAATGCACAACGGAGAATCTTGTCTGGACCTGGATCATTGCCCTGCGTAAGATCCGCTAACTAGTGCCTCAGCGGCTGTTAAGTTAACTATCTGTTTTAGTTCTATATGATTTTGGCCGCTACAGGGTCACCTTAGTGATTAGGACATGTTGACAACATTAAAGAAAAAACTACATTTTCCAAGCAATTTAGAAGCTTAGAACCCACAATACAGGGAACGCAGCACTCAAACCCTTTTCTCAAAAGTGTGTACATGCCAGGCAGAAAATACATTTCCTTTCAAATGTATCTGGCAAAGAATACCCCCCCCCCCCCCAGCAGACACCCTCTCCTCTCCCCTCCACCTCCCCCCTGCCTCCGTCACTTCGGGAATACTAACCACCGGGCTTTTCCCCTCCCTGGGCTTGACCTGATATTCCCGCCGCTCCTTTTCCATAAGCCCGAGGCGATGGCTGAACTTAAACTAGGTTAGGGGGTGGAGATGGAAATAGGTGCAGTAACCCCAGACATGCAGCCCACAGAGAAGTGTTTGCATAATAACCACACAGCAAAGGTTCAGGGGGCGAATGCTACTCCATCTCTCTCTCGATATCCATCTATCACATCTCTGCATTCCATTTTCTTCCCCTCACTTCCAATCGCTCCCGCTCTCTTGGAATCGTTGGTCCTTTTTATCTGTCTCAACCTCTCTATATCTCCCCCTATTTTGCACTCATTCTCCACTTCTCACTCTCTCTTGTACAATCAATCAGTTCTGAATGACTCATTTACCCTGTATCTCACTGCTGCATATTCTCTCTGCCACCGAGGACTCCATTCACTTTCTCCCCTCCCTTGCTTCGCTTTCTCTATACTCGGCTCGATAGAATCAGATGCTATTTGTCGATTAAAGGGGAAAGGAAACACCAATTACAGCTATAATATTCCGGTAGTTTATTCATTTTACAATGGATATTGATCGTAATATTTATTGTATATGATATTACTCGCCAAAAGAAAATTAATTATCCGCCGGCCGGGTGGGGTATTCCGGGACCAGGCCGCCGCCATTAGGGGAGTTCCAAATGGTGACGTCACTGGGTGGGTCTTCGCTCCGGGTATCCATACCGGAAGTCAACACAACGTAGCAGATATGGCAGCGATGGAGGAATTTTGCAATGAGATCGACGTTTTGAACGATGAATTTGACTATTCGTCGGGAGATGACATTGATGTGGAAGCATCTACAGTTACCAGGCATCCCATGGCCTATGCTTATAAACCGATTCGGTCGAATACTAGAGTGGCATACGATCCGGAATCCGCCGAAAGTACCGACGGTTCTGAACTCGCCGAGTGGGATACCACCAGTTCCAGTACCGACTCGGTCTCAGAGGAAGAAGATGTTGCTCAAAACCCGGGACGAATGGACAACACAGATTGGTGTACATGTAACAATTGTGTGGTGATGCCATCGGAAAATGAATGTAGATGTTGCAGGGGAATTGGTATCGACCACATGCTCAATTCAGACGGGAATAATCTCCAGTGTATCATGGAACACCGACTGTTCCCTATGGTTTCCATCGAGAATGATATGTTGGCGATCGCAATGGTATCGCTACGAGACGTGCGTGCAGCAACCCTCGAACAACCAATAAATAGCGAGTAAGTGTAGGCCCTATTTAAAAATATAAAATTGTTTTAAATTAAATGATTTGTATTTATATGTGTATCCTATTTATTTCAGCCTCTACAGACTAACAGCTTATCGGCAATTCACCATCTGGACTAGAGGTTTCCTTGGAAAAGGGAACAGAGTGCCGATACCTGCCTGTGTTGTGAATCGGATACGAAGTCACTACCCATCAGTAAGCTACACAGGATTTGAATATTCTGGAGGGATATGATGTGACCAATGATTCCATGCATGGAAGGCAAATATTTGACAGTGAAATCGTGACATTTAGGCTAGCAAAGAAAATTCTACTTTGATATTGGAACCATTCATACAATGTTTGTGATATATCAGAACAGTATTTACAACTTATATTATCAAGCATAGACATGTATCTCACTGGATTCTACAAATGTTTTTCAGTGCTCGATGTTCATAAAGTAATAAAGACCATTTTCCTGAACCAAACTATGTTTTTACCCTTCAAATAATAATATACAAATACTACCAGCCAGTGTTGTAGTCAAGTCACCAATTCACGAGTCCAAGTCACCCTCGAGTCACCACTCTTCGAGTCCGAGTCCAAGTCCGAGTCACCAAGGGAGAGTCGTAGTCGAGTCCGAGTCCAAGTCCGAGTCACCCAAGGAGTGTCCAAGTCGAGTCCGAGTCCGAGTCATCATTACCTGTGTTCGAGTCCGAGTCCAATTCCGAGTCACTTAAGAAGAGTCCAAGTCAAGTCCGAGTCATAAGTCTTCATGTATTAATCTTCGTGGATATATGTTTTGAAATGTAGCTGCTCCTCTACATTGCTGTTATCCTGTCTATTGAACTGCTGTGAAGCGAGTTTGGCTACAATTCTTGTAATAGGTGCTATACAAATATAAAGCTTATTTCTAATATTCATATTATTATTATATATAAATAAACTATATTTAAAATGAGTTACCTTTTAGAGAAGTGATTATATTTGTATGCCGATATTTTCCTATGGTAAAGTTTTCGTTTTGCACTTTTATTTTGATAGTAATAAGATTGGGACTCTTATTTTGAAGGAACTTTTACGGGTTAAATCAGTTTACTGATAAAGATTTAGCCCCAGAAAGCACATGGCTACTTAGCATGCAAAATGATGTCATTATGCATGTTAAGTAGCCATGTGCTTTCGTTGAATCTTTATTTATTGATTAGATCACGTTACTCTGATGATAGTGTTCAAGACAGCCTATATGTCTGAACTCGATCCTTAGAGTAATGTGTTACGGAGCCTTCTCTTCTATATTGTTTCCACATAACGAGCATTTTGCTCTTTTCCAATGTGGAAGCAGAATGTGTGAAAGCATACAGCACGATGCGGGGTGTGTCTGTAGACATCTCTAGACTGGAACAGCGGGGCCCAGTACGTGAACTCGCCATACAGGATAGAGGACATCAGACTCCAGAGAAAATGTGCTCGAGTCCGAGTCCAAGTCGGAGCGTCAATGTACGAGTCGAGTCCGAGTCATCGTGGGGGGGGGGAATTCACGAGTCCGAGTCCGAGTCCAAGTCATCCTGTGCGAGAATTCACGAGTCCAAGTCCGAGTCGCGTCAATCAGTGCGCGAGTCCGAGTCAAGTCACGAGTCCCGAAAATCGGCACTCAAGTCCGACTCGAGTCCGAGTCCAGGACTCGAGTACTCCATCTCTGCTACCAGCATATATTACTTCAGCCATAGATGTCCTTTATTTATTTGCCACAGAGCCCCACAGGTTGACTAAGCTTCATACACCACAGACACATTGAGCCCCACAGGCTGACTTCATATATACGACAGACACATAGAGACCGACATTACTTGTTCACAAATCGACTTAGGTGGTGTGCCACAGCATCCTCCTTCGATGGTTTTACCAGGCCTTTATGCGCACCAAGTGTCCTTTTCTCCTTCTCTGCATCTGTATGACGGTGTTCTGTAAGTTCGGACCTCATGGACGATGCTGATAAACACCTCTCGACTACCCCTACCATTACATTACATTGCATTTAGCTGACGCTTTTATCCAAAGCGACTTACAATAAGTACATTCGACCAGGAAGACACAACCTTGAAGAAAACAGAATCATATAAGAACATCAGGTTTCAAAGAGCCAATCGTTTCAAGTGCTACTCAACTGGCTCCTTTATTAGTATATAAGTGCTCTGTTAGCAGTTCTTTGTTAGTCATTCTATCGCTCGAAGTGGAGTCGAAAGAGATGAGTTTTCAGTCTGCGCCGGAAGGTGTGTAAGCTTTCTGCGGTCCTGATTTCAATGGGGAGCTCATTCCACCATTTTGGAGCCAGGATAGCAAACCCACGTGTTTTTGCTGATGGGAACTTGGGTCCCCCTCGCAGCGAGGGTGCAGCGAGTCGTTTGGCTGATGCAGAGCGAAGTGCACGTGCTGGGGTGTACGGTTTAACCATGTCCTGGATGTAGGAAGGGCCAGATCCATTCGCAGCATGGTACGCAAGTACCAGTGTCTTGAAGTGGATTCTAGCAGTTACCGGAAGCCAGTGGAGGGAGCGGAGGAGCGGAGTGGTGTGGGAAAATTGATTTTTTTTCGGAAGTTGTAGCTTTTTGGTGTCTTCATCGCCTTCACCACATATTCTCCAGCAGGCTTCGAGTACTACAGTTTGAACTGCAGTGCCCCCTTCTTGGTCTGTGCCTGCTCACGGTCGATGTTGTGGTTGTGATCCAATGCAGCGAGGCGAAGGCGTGCCTGAAAGCTCTCCTCCGTGAACTTCTTGCGCTTTGGAACGTACTTTGTATTCAAAGAATGGATGCTCTCCAGCTCGCCAGTATGGATCCCTTCTGTAACCTGCAATTGAACAGAGTGGGTCATGAATGTCAGCATTATTTAGCATTTTTGTTATTACTTAATTTGTCAGATTGCGAACTATTGGAGTCGAGAGATGCCAGACATGCAATTCTCAAACATCACTATTGAATAATCACCCATGGTTGGTGGATAATTCAAATACTGATATTAATTATGAATGTGTTTGTATTTTTTTTTTATACATATTTTCAATTTCATATTTTACTGTTTGTTCAGGTCTACATCCGTTGAATATATTCTCTTTAGATAAATATACTGCTTTGTGGTGAATCTATAAGGCCAGAATATATAAATGAAGAAGGGCAATTAAGACAATACCTTATCTAGTTTTTTCAACAGTCTCTTGTTCATGACCACTTTCTGTAGAGTGCCAAAGGCCTTGGATGAACGCTCCAACCAAGGTCGGGAACTCCCATCCTCTTCAGAATAAGGCTCGTGTTCACACTTCAGCATCTTCTCTGCCGACAGCCACTCGTGAACATTGATGATATGATGGAGGATGGACGTCCATTTCTCCTTCAGCAGTAACGCGTCACACACAGTACCAAAGATGGTTGGATACCATGCGCATTCCACTCCTTCAGCTCGGTATTCCTCTGCAGCATCCGCTTCTTCACACCTTTCACAATGTGCCACAAGTCAAACTCATGCTTGATGGTCTTGTGGTCCTCACGTAGCGTCTTCTGCACTGCAGGGTGGCAGTCTGTGGCTAGTATGGAAATTGTCACATTGTGACCCTGAAAAGATATTTACATTTTATTTAATAAAGCCAACATCTTTAACATGTTTGTCCGAAATCATGGCCTCTCTAGCATATCATGTAACAAATGTACATACATTATATATCTTTGGCTATCAGCAGAGATCCCATACATACAATGGCACAGGCAGACAGCTAGACATCACAACCTTTCTATTCCAAATTGACAATCGTTATTTAAAATTAGACAAACGATTATACAATATATTGTAGCAATACTACATGTACTATTGACCTGTGAAATAAACAAACTAACAATAGAATACCTGTAGTTTGGAAATACATCTTTCAAGTCCAACAGGCTCCAACCAGTAGCTATTTTTGACCTCTGTCACCTTCACTGTCTGCTGGGCAATGATGAGCCTTGAGTTGATATCAAGCATGGTGTACGTTCCAAACGTAGCACAATGACCAGGGCTGTCATATCGCCCATCGCCTGACACAGTGACAACCTGATCGCCAGTTGCTGCCATCACTGCCTCATTGTGCAAGTTCCAGACACTGGTAACTTCTGGCAGCACATACACTCTCTGGATGTTATAGCAGTGTCTTGTCGAGAGTGATTCCAGGCCCAGACACTGGCATATCTCAGAAAATGGGCAATAAGCATTTCCAGTCAGGAAAATCGCGGCTGGCACTAACAGGTTGCAGGACATTGTGCCATTTAAGAGGGGTTGAGAAGTCCACACAAACTCATGGCCATCTATGCAGTCAGTTTTCACTGTCAGTCCAAAGCCTTTGGCTGAACAGTACAGCCTGCTGATCACACATTTTCCGCATCCGGCAAAGTTGCATACACAAAACAGCTTCATCAGTTGTGCATGGGATACCAGATATTTTTTGTCTGAGACTGGATCTTCTCCGCCATCCACTGAATGTTCTCCATCATCCTCGCTGTCTTCGCCGTCATTCTGTATAATGTCATCTTCAGTAGGGCTGTAGTCCGACGAAGAAGGCTCAGTCCCTGGAATGCTCTCCCCAGAGCTGGAAGCATCTTCTTCAGGCATTGACACATCAGGTGTTGGACCCGGTGGTGCTTTGGCCATTGCATCTGCAGGTGCCAGTGTGGCGGATCCACCAGCAATGTCCCTGCTGACGCAATATGGATGATCATGACTGAGCAACTGACTGTTGTTGATGTCATCGGTCCCAGTCTGCACACTCACCAAAGTCACAGTTTTACACGGGCATGGTTCCAGTGGTTCCGTCTGTGTGGCCACAGTCACTGACTGCCCATGTTTAGTTGTGTGTGCCTCCAGTACCTGGGAATCATCACTTGCATCATCAGCACCTATGCAGGATGTATCTTCTGTCTGACAGGACAACAATCCTGCAGCAGTATGGACAGCTCGTTTGACCTGAAACAAAACAATACAAATATGTTACAGGTTAAGGTGAACTAGAAATATTCAAAATCATGACTATGATAAGTTGGCCGGAAAAACCCCATCGCCACTATTTAACAATGTGATTATTCCATAATGGTAAAATAAAGAAACTGTTCATAGAAACCTAAGAATTAAAAGAACGTGATCGAGCCACCACAGCCTATCAGAGAGCAAACAATCAGCCTGAGCTCCATGGAGATGCCCTATAATTATGTAGACCTATGTGTATCTCGGCCGTTGGAAAAAAAATAGGAAAATATTTGTTTTTGAAGACTATTTAAGCAAACTCTCAAACTGTTATTACTCAGAGCAAAATATATTATTTATAAAGGATTGTGTTATTATTAAGGACATGTTCAGAAAATACTCAAGCAGGGCTAAGGATGGGCAGTCATTTTGATGAAGTATACTCCTACCAGGCTACCACATGTACCAGTGGTCAGTTGACATATATTTTGTATTATTTTCTTCATACATCTTGGCAATACCATCCATTGAACACCTAGTCCAGCAATACTAGCCTTTTTAGGGCTGTTTTCGACAGATGAGCGTGTGTATGCCAGTTTAATTAGTTGAGCTATAGAACACCCCCAATTCTCCATTGTACGTCATAATAATAGCTACCATTTAGTTTGGACGCGATTGCGTTAATTAATAAGGTCACACTGTGTCAGTAAATACATGTGTGAGCTAGTAATCTGGTAGTGCTGGAATATTTACCTCTCTCTCGGCAGCTGAAGCAACTCGTTTGGTGGCTCGAACTTCACGTTTGTTGACACTGTCATTGTCTTGCGCGGCCGACGTGCTGGGACCGTCGGTGTTCCCGACTGCATACGTTGAGAAATCGAATATTGTGGGAACAGATCCTGGCTTCAAATCCGATGTTTTGTATTGAACCAGGCATCCAGACTCATCAAACCTCATTTTTAAAGTGTTCGCTGCACACACGTGCGTACTGATTCAGCGGCGGATCGGACCGTTTCATGGAAATAACCCATGCTTTGAGCAGCTTCTCATCCTTTAGTGGCAGCCAATGGAAATGTACTTCTTCCTTCTTCGTATAAAATCCATTTGTGCAGCCTGGGGCAATACAATAAACTCCTGACGACGACCGTTTTCTTTTAATGTAAACTACTGGTGCATTGCACGCCATGTTGTTTGTTATTGAGCGTTGGCCCAGGAAGCCGTACCCACTCAGTGACGTCACTGGGAAAGTCCCGGAGCAATGGAAGCGCTCATGGTCATTAGGCACGTATTTCAAAAAATAAATGTGCGTATCTCGATCGTTTACATTGGAAATAGATTAGATAAATACATTTCCTAATGGGAATATTGTCGCATGGAAAGCAGTTTGAAAAGTGTTTCCATTCCCCTTTAAGGGCCACAGGGATATTTAATATCTATTTAATAATAGGGCCTGTGTAATAACTGTGTGTGTGCTTGGCAGTGTGTGTTTCTTCCATTCTCCACCTTGATGAGGAAATGAACACGTCCGATGTGGTGGCTGATGAGAAGTCATCGCGACGCCAATGGTGAATGTCGCACTTAATTTTCTATTTAGCTACAGTAACCCTAACCAACTCTAATTGATTAGGTGATCAAAAGTAATTGGTATTAGGCCGCAGCTATGGATTCATTTGTCTTTTATGAATACTAATTGGCCCCAGACTGCCCCTGCGCCCGCACCTCCACGTTTCATTGAACTCCTCCTTTCCTTTGCAACACTTTACCGGACCTGGAAGTCATTGCATATTCTATCCAAACCCTCAGCTTTCTGCACGTGAGTGTGTTTTTGTGTGAGGTTGCGTTTTTCTCCACTCCAAACAATTCTTTTTGACATCCATTATCTGTGTGTGTGTGTGTGTGTGTGTGTGTGTGTGTGTGTGTGTGTGTGTGTGTGTGTGTGTGTGTGTGTGTGTGTGTGTGTGTGTGTGTGTGTGTGTGTGTGTGTGTGTGTGTGTGTGTGTGTGTGTGTGTGTGTGTGTGCCTGTGTGTGTGCCTGTGTGTGTTCAGCACTTGTATCTACACCAGTTTGTCCATTTGTGAAGCAAATTGGAGCAGGGAAAATCCAGTCTTTGGGAATGATTGTGGGATGAATCTAAATCATCTAAACAAGCATCATCATCTCAACGCATTTTTGACATTTATGAGGCCTTGTGAAAAAAAGGGTAAAAGAAAATATGTCTCCCCCTCTGCACCCCTGCTAAGCCTCTGGCAAACAGCTATATAACATTCAATCACACACACATACACTGCATATAGAGATAAACATATAACAAGCCACATTTGTGCACAGAAATAAGACACAATAAGCAAAAGACACCCAGAGGGCAGTAAAGGGGGGGAGGGGGGTGACCTCGCAATATGTCTCCTAAAAATCCATCTAATGATAATATATATAGGTATAAAGAATGATTGGACACTGATTTTAACAGACTCTTTATGCTGCTTCTTCACCAATGAGCTATTAATCAGACCGGGGGAATTCTCCAGGGAATATTTCCCTTTACAGCGAGGCCATGTGACCTGACACACAGATAAGAACACCAGCACATCCACAAGACTAAACTGAACCCTTATCGCAGCTTACTACTTTTCTCCAGCAATGTGTTTATGGCAGAAACACAAAACATTTAAAAATGTACACACACACCCACCCCACAGCCCTGCATAGGCTATAAGGCTGTCATGGCAACCAGTCCGCCAAGGTGTGATTGGTCAAAGAAATAACGTGCAGAGAAATGTTTGCTGAGAGGAAGTATGTACATTTGCGACACACACACACACACACACACACACACACACACACACACACACACACACACACACACACACACACACACACACACACACACACACACACACACACACACACACACACACACACACACACACACACACACACACACACACACAGGTTCTTAGCAGAATGTTTTTCCCTGTGGTCTGAAATTAGACAACATAAGGTTCGTCTTTGACTAAATGACAATTGTTCTGTTTCCAGCGGCAGACAGACGAGATTTAACATCAACATTATTATTTATGATTAAAACGCTCCAACCTCCCATGGAGCTTGATGAAAGACTTAATGGGAAAATGATTACTGAGATAATAATTTTTTTATATACAACAGTTGTTCCAATCACAAATAGCGTTTTCTTTTGCCGTCTCCAACTGATTTTCAGTATAAGAAACACCACATGCAGTCGTAGATTTCTGTAATTATGAATCTGTGCCAGGCTGCAGATGGATGTGCTGAATGTTTATTTGCCGCACCAAAAGGGCAGTGTGATCATATCTCAGGCCCTTTCCGCCACCGCAGGTCCCCTGTGCCCAATTAGCGAAAAGGAAAAATCAAACCAGTCAGAGCTTGGAAAATGATCGATCACTCTGACCCCGTGTGTGTAACATACGTATATGTAACATGTCAGGCTATAAGCTGGGATAATACATCAGCTAACCCCCAACAATCCCACTGTGACTGGAACATTTGGGCCGGGGATAGTTTTGCTGACTGAAAATGACAAAACTGTCAAGGTATCATGCACCGACAGTCCGATTTGTATTGATGGTTCAGTGTCGATCGTTCCTTTTTTTGGACACGTGCATTTATTCAAAGTTGACTTGAGTGTGCACCTTGGTGTTCAGTTTACACTAGTGGGATAAGGTTATGATCTATGCAAATGAGCTGTAGTCATTCGATATCCGCATAGAAGAGGTATAGCACCCTCTGCATTACCCTAATTAATCATTCATACCTCACATCTACATATTCAAATTGCCTGAGCTTAAGTCACAGCAAGTGGGGGAGGAGACGGAAGAAGTGATGGAAGGATAAGTTGCAGGGAGGAGAGAAAAAGAACAAAAGTGGGCTCCTGTATATGTGATGTCCCTAAAAATTGATTTTTGGATTAATCTGGAGACCCTTGACGCGTCCAAACAGTGTTGCAGCGAGCAGTTAGCCTGTGACCGTGCAGAGCCGTCTGCTTTAGCCCTGGGGTCTCCTGGTTATTTCGAAGAAGCTATGTGCTGTCAGAGCCACAGCACCAGAGTCTTTATGGCCACAGCTGACAGACTCTAACCTCTGCCCTATTAGTGAACATACTGGGAGCCTCTGCGCTCTCTTCTTTCTGCCTCTGTGAGACTCATCTGAGAGCCTTGATTAGGGCTGCAGGGAACCAGAAGACATAGAGCATGGCGACAGACAGAGAGGGTATATAACAAAAACTGAGAGAAGAGAACATTGGGAAAAAGAAACAGTCTTATCTAGGGGTGAGATTCAAGATGATATAAGCATATAAGTATGTACTGGATGGTTGCATATGTTTTATACAGCTATATGTGTTTCTAATATAACAGCAATAGTGACATGAGAAAAGTTTTGAGGTGGACAGAGGATATTAGGACGAATGACGGACAAGCGGCAGAAGGTGAGGCGCAGGTGGAGCTGAGGGACTACATCAGAGGAGTGCTGAGAGAGGGGGCTGTGTTAACCTGTGTTATTGATGCTGTGTACCAACCCCCCCTCTCTTCTCGCCTACTGGTACCCCCAGGGGCTCAGCACATACAAGATAATCTATGGATCCTAAGGGGTCAGGGAGGTGGGGTTGGGGACTGCAGAGAGCTACATTTGGCTGGGTACTAGTTGGATCTAGCTGGGATGTGTAGCGTTATGGCACCTACAGTAGTCTCATGACTGTTGCCACATGCTGATAGATGACAGCTTGCACATTCACAAGTAATCACAACAGGCACCACATGTGCACAAGCTAGACACATTTAGTTTTCATGAAAGGAAGCACAAGGATAAGAGTGAAGCCGTTTTGGCTGCAGAGGACACGCACACATACATTTTTCAGCCGTATGATAGCAAAGGATAGCTAGTGTGCAGGGGCTGGTGAAGGCTCAGCGTGTAGGTAGGGGATGCCTCGAGTGGGAGTCAGGCTCGGCTGATGGCTGGGTGGGTTGGCTGTCAGTGCGAGCCTGTAATTGAGGGTGGGTGTGAGCTCCCCCCATGGATTCCCTATATTCTCTGACAGCTGCAGCACAGTGCGGGCTGTTCACACATAGTTGTAATCAGGACACGCTGCTGCAGACTGGACTCCCTGTATCTCTATATCAGCCAGCTTACACCGATGAATGTGGTGCATGCACAAGTTAGACTATACTGTTAGTGTGAGAGAAAAGTGTAATTTAGGACTCATGTACATTTAGTCAAAAGCTATCATTTATAATTAAGGATCTAGTGCAAAGGCCATGGGTAGCTGTTTGATGTAAGGCGAAATTACAACAAGAGTAACATGACTACTTTCTCTGAAGTAGCTGACCTATACGACTCCCACAAGTATGAGACACACAGAGACACATTTATTTCCATCAGCTGTTTTGTCATGGGATAAAAAAAGAAAATCCTTCATTTTCTATTTTTCGATCCATAGCAGAGTGGGGTGCTTGATGAAGTGTAGCTCCCCAGGGAGTCTGGGGCTGTGATCCTGCAGTGCCGCAGGTTGAAAGGGAACTCACATCCGCTATTGCCTCAAATCCACAGCATCAATAAACCAGACTTAAATGTATTTCAGTTTCCCATTTGCTCACTTCGTGCTGCCATTTTAAATCTCTTCAAGCCACCTCTTTCTTTCTGTCACTGTTTCCCTCCTTCTGCAATGTTTTCTTCAGAAACAATCACTGCGAGACCTGTAGCATTTTATTCACCTGCCATTCTCTCGCTTTTATTATTGTTCACTCTCTGCACTCTCTAAAAGCGAGGGGATTTCGGCTAACCCCTACAGTATTAGTTTCTGTTGACATTGGTTGATCAGTGCACTTTGCCTGGCTGATGGAAAAGCCATGTTGTGCCCCCGCACCACACACACACACATGCAGTGCCAATCCATGTAACTTTCTTGAAAATCTCAGAACAAATCTTCTGCATGGTCGGTCACAGAGGCCCTCAGGCCCCCTGGTACTTGACATATCCTCCCACAGATGCTGCCGCCCAAAACAGCAACGAGCGGTCGCTATGGACCCACAGTTTTCAGCGGGAGGTGAGGGAGCAGGAGCCGGGTCAGGTTTGGACAGAACCAGAGTCATGCTCCACTGGGCCACACACACGAGCTGCTGTCGCTCTAATTGGCTGCCGAGCCGGAATGAAAGCCCAATACACTGCACTCATATTAGCCTCCGCTTTAAGGACAATAGGAGCTGGAGGACCACAACAGCAAAGCAGACAAGAATTAATGATGGCCATTATGGCTGCCAGCAACCACAAACGGTTCATTTCAAACCAGGATTTTACAAGACGGGTAATTAAGGGCCAAGTACGGCAAGCTGCATCTTCTGGCATGTAATATTTCTGCTTTTAGTGTAACACATCTGACAGTGAGATTCAATTTTAGATCTCAGCCCCCACTTCTAATCTGTCTTGACTGTAGCTTTGGGCTATTTGGCAAAACATTAATGTTCGTTTGGTTTAATGCCTTAAATTAGCCCACATCACACTGCTCTCAGTCTGACCTGCTTAATGCATCCTGACACCAGCAATTCTCCAACAAGCGTCTGAGTGTGCGCAGACAGGCTCAGCAATCGCTCTGTACTTCTCCACTCCAACAGGGGGATTCAAAGATGTCTTGGTGAGAATATAAAAAGGAGTGGGAAAGCCCACAAGAGCAAAGAGATGAAGAGAAGAAGAGGGTGTTTTTTATGCTTAGAGTGAGAGGGTTTTTAGTAGCCTGTGTAAAGAGATGATGTTAATTGCCACTGATTCCTCTCCGTCTCTCAGTTTCTCCTTCATGTGTACGCCGTCTGGCAAAGCAATTTGCACAGGCGGCATCAAGGAATTTCTGTTCTCAATGAGATAATACGCAGCAGAGCCAGAGAGGCTGAGCTAAGAGTCAAGATAATGGCTGGATTTAAGTGAAATCTCATCACATGCTTTCTTCTTCTCACCTGCAAGCAAATCAGAAACACAAACAGGCAGATGAACAATGACGAAATCCCAGCCTGCTCGCATGCATGCATATAGAGGAGACATACAGTATCCAGAGGGAGACACGGGAGTCGAAGCATTCAGATGCACAAAAGTCCTGGAGATGTGATTTTGACAAGTGCACGACATTCAGCCACTCCGACAGCCGACTTGGTGAGAATGACGTTGGTGGGAGAGGAGGATGAATAAACTCCATCCGACACAGTGACGAGCCCTGACCTTTCAGGATGAGAGGAGGAGGATGTGGAGACATACTGCCGTGGGGGGGGGGGGGCTGGGTGACACAGACCCCTCAGAAAGATGGGTGCCCTTGTATGCTTCTGAGGCCGTGCATTTGTGTATTTGGGCATGGAGGGCACCCGTTGAGGTACAGTATGTACATGTTTGTCAAAAGCTACAGATCATTCAAAATATGACATGGATACTGCGCTGAAGAGGCTGAGCAGGAGCGGAGGAATATTCAACCATGCTCAGGGCTCCTGGGTTGGGTTAAAAAGGCCAGACGTTGCATGTCTCTCAATTTTCAAGAATGAAGCACAGACGAAGAGAACTAAGCGTATGTTTGCGTGTAGAAAAGAGACAGTAGGAGAATAAAAGATCAACATTTTAAAACTACAATAAGAAGCATTTTGTGATCCTTCCTCTCAGTTCAGGTCATATCTGTGCATCTAGCTGGTTGCCTCTCCTTCCCTCTCGGTCTCCCACTCTGTTGCTATCCCTCTCGTCCCTCCGGCTGCAAGAGACATAACAGCTAGTGACAGAAGTTAAGTGATTCCCAAACCCGCTATTCGCACAGAAACCCGGCAGCAAAACACTGTCTTGCACATGGAAACTCATACATGCACCCACATATCAGATTATGAGACTGTATGACAGTTTGTAGTCGGTGCTTGCCTGTATGAATATGCATATGTTTATATTGCTGCATATCCATCCATTGTAGTTGCCATGGCTCCCGGGAATACATCTTCGGAGAATTCCTTTGCTCCTCTGCAGATGGAAATGAGCTAGTAGCTAAATCTGGTACAATAAACCTCTTCTACTTGTATGACTTTAACATTTAATTGTGTTGTGCTATCTATGCTTCTTATTCACCTCGTCTTGTTTTGCTTTTCGACATTCTCCTGTCCATTTTTATGTAGACTTCAACATCAAAGTCTCTGTCCCACTCTCTTCTCCACCCAGATGTAGGAGGAAATGTCTAGACAAGCCAAGAGTCCATATCAACAGAAGTTCAAAACACTTAGTCAGCAGCAGATGTCACACTACAAATTATCTCCCACTCACACACACACACACACACACACACACACACACACACACACACACACACACACACACACACACACACACACACACACACACACACACACACACACACACACACACACACACACACACACACACACACACACACACACACACACACACACACACACTCACAGGCGTGCACATACACACACACCACCCATGGCTGACTGCAGGAGCTGAGAAAGAAGTAGAGAATGGGCATATTTTGTCTTAAAAGATGCCGATTTTGTGTTGACAGAGCAGCTCTGCCGCCATGATCAAAGACATGTGAGCACCCGGCTGAGGATTATCTGACGGCTTCAGTCGTGCACATCACACACCGGAGAAGCCGGTCAAGGGAACTAACAAGTCAGGGAGTGGGTTACTGAAATGAGATGCAGTGCAAACAAAGCAGAAACATTTGTTTACATCAAAGGCATCTCTACATTTACTTAATTGCCAAGCGAGCAAATAAAGGCACAATGTAGATGAATATAATATAGAATGCTGACAACTAAGTGCATTAAACTATAAGCTCTCCGTCTTCATTCATTTACTCTACTTCACGTCCGCTGGCTAATTGATACACAAGGAGGTGTGTAGGAGAATTTGAAACCATTAATCATCTTTACGAAGCCAGTCCGAGCTTTCAAAAGGTTATTTGCCTGATAAAGAGTGTGTAGTGAAGCTGAGGTCTGAAGCACTGGTACGAGCTTTCGTGATCCTCCACACTTCATGAATAAATGACCACAAAGTCACACAAAAGACCACACAGGTACACACTAAAACTCACACATGGAGAAACATGTATTAGAGAAAAAGCTGGTGAATTAAAGTCATTATTTTACATCTTTACACTGGGATATTAAAGGTCACCTATTATGCAAAATCTACTTTTTCACATATTTTATTCATAAACATGTGTCCCCTCTGTGTAAAGAGAATCTGAAAGTTTCAGGAAAAAAGATTCTCTCACTTTTTGTCCTGATCCATTTCTATAAAAACCTGTCTGAAAATGAGCTGATCAGATTTTGGCCACTTTATGATGTCATAACGATTTTTTGGCTTGTGTAACCATTAGCCAATCACCAACCAAGGTACCCCACCTTATCACCTGAATCTCCTCTAAAGCCCCAGACACACCAAGACGATTTTGGCCATCGATGGATGTCAGGCCGACAATGAGCGTCCTGTCGCCCTACTCAGATTGGTGTGTCCCGCACCGTCGTGTCTTTTCGGCCGTGCCGACACCTTTTTGGCCGACAACCTAGGCAATCGTCCAAAGGCTGTCGGTCAAATAAATCACTCTGATTGGCTGTTCAGGTAGCGAGTCAGTGCCTTAAGAAGCTAAACGGAAGTGAGGGACCCAAACAAACAAACAAACTATTAAGAAGGCAAATCTGAGATTTCATTTAACTCCAGCTCTGGACACAGGTTCGGGAAAGCCCCATGAGCTTCTCGCCGTCACGCAGTCTGTTCTTCCTCTCTCGGTTATCACGCAGTCTGTTCTTCTTCTCTCGGTTATCACGCAGTCTGTTCTTCTTCTCTCGGTTATCACGCAGTCTGTTCTTCTTCTCTCGGTTATCACGCAGTCTGTCTTCCGGTTGTTGCCTCTTTTGAATGACGAATACACACTACCGCCACCTGCTGGTAAGGAGAGTTATTGCCACTCACGCATCGCAGTTTGTACGTGCTACTTGGCCGTCGGCTGAAGTCTTTGCGGTGTGTTCCAGTGCGATTGTTGGCCGAGACGCAGAGACGCGAGGCGACACAACAGTCGGGTCCGTCTGTGTGAGTTCTTTGGTGTCAGCTTGGTGTGTCCCTACCTTTAGAGCACCATTGTGTTCTTTTTAACCAAATCTCTCTCAGAGGGGCGTGGGGAGTGGCTCCTTATTTTCATCTCAAGTAACAGACAGAGAATCAGCACTTTTGAAACGGGGCTGAAACAGAGGGGATTATGGGTAATGCTGCAATGCTTCATCTGTTTGGTATTTGGAGCCAAACACTTCAGAGGACATGTTTTGTATATATCTGAGACCTGTAATATATTGATGAAAATAGTATAATAAGGGACCTTTAAGGGAAAAGCAACTATACAGGACAATCATTGGATTCATTCACTGACTGTCCTGTGGTTTGAAATATAACAAGTATTTAAATTGAATATTCAAAATCCTATACTTGGAGATAAGAAGATGTACTGCACCACGTTTCTCATTAGTTCATTTGAAAACAGAGAAAATAAACAAACAGCTTATTGAGCAGCGGATAGGAAGTGCTGCTCATTAGTGTTATTAAAAAGGAAGCTTTTAAAGTTATTGTTCAAGGTTGTTGAATTTTAATGACCCCTCACTGTGCTCCAGATTACTCTCTGGTTGAGATCATAGATAGAGGGAGAGGACACGTAAGACGGGAATGGAAAGGAAAGAGGGATGGAGGGAGATGAAAGGATTAAGAAAGACAAGAAAAGAGAGGAAAGGAAGACTGATGGCAGGACCAGAGAAGATGAAGGACAGTTGGAGAGGGCGTGACCCAGATTAGTCTTTTTGTGGTGGCATGATGAGACAAAATAGAGGAATGATGACATAGCTGTAAAGATCTATAAAAGAAGACCGGGATCCTTTAGCTGGAAGAGGGAGGTTAGAAGGACATGTCTGTTTATCTGCCTACAGTATGTAGAACTAGTCCACCAGTGATCCATCTGTCTGCGTGCCTCTGCCTCCCAGTGCTGAACGTCAGACAGCACACACACAGTGGCTGCCTGTAAGCCGTCACTGACATGTGTCACAGACTGGTGCCACTTCCCTGTTGTGATCTGATAGTCTGAATGACAGCTTGTTCTACATCAGCAAGACGCACACACACACACACACACACACACACACACACACACACACACACACACACACACACACACACACACACACACACACACACACACACACACACACACGCACATATGACTTTTACTCTGAGGTTAAGTACTGTGCAGCCTTGTGCAAACTACACAGCAACATGGAGCCTCTTTATTTTGAGTTTAGACCAAACCGCGACCATGACTGCAGGTATGTTGAGTAAGAGCAACACGACAACAACTTGATACAAGCTGCTGCCAATGATGAAGACTAAAGAGAAAGGATGAAGGTAGAATCTTTGTGGTGCAATAAGAAGCTAAAGAGTTTGTGTAGACCAGAGAAGGGTAAAAGGTGCAAGGCGCCTGAATACAGAGATCATTTTGCTAGATGATGCCAAATGTTACTTGGTGTCTTGTGGATGTGTAAATGTTGCCTACATTCTTCCTCAGAGCATCTGATAAAAGTTATAATGTTGTGTTAACAGCTTATCAAAGCACCCAAGACTCCAACAAACACTAATGTAGCATTTAATAACGAATAGGAGTCACTGAAAAAAAAACAAAGACGATCACAATTTCCATGTGAACATGTCGCGGTGATCAGAGGTACAGGCCTTCAAGACATTCAGCCATTATCTGTGGTTCTCTTAAGAAGACATTTGTTAGCAATTTGCATAAAACCACCACCGGTTGAAAAGACCAACACAGCCACACATGCACACTCATACAAAAACACATTCTTGCATAAGTGACAATTGGCAACATGTGGACTCTTGAATGGCAGTAATTCCGAGTGACGGACAGTGAGTGGCAGAAATAAGTGCGGGGGAAAAGGTTGTTTAGCTCGTTATGAGTAGCAGGTAGCGGCGCTAAGATTGCAGCCGCCGTGATTAGACCATTGAGTTCTGGCCTTCTTGATTCCTATATTGTTTCTGGTGCAGGGATATACACTGAGGGATGGTGACAGCTTCCCGCCGTGTACCACTTACGTGCATCTGTGTGTTGGCTCTCCCCGGATGTCTCGAGTCAGTGTTTCAGAAGGCTCATTGCCGCTTGACGCCCACTTCTCCCACTAAACGCGTTTGTTTTCCAAATGTCAGATCATTGTGGGAGAGAGAGGCAGCCCTCCGACTACGCTATGATCGTTTTCTTAGAAAAATTGAACGGAATGAAGGCAAAGAAAGAGGGAGGGAGGGAGGGAGGGAGAGAGGGGAGATGATGACTGCTTTCCATTATTAGCCTGGCTCATTCTACCGACAGAGGAAATAGTGAGGCTCTCTCGTTCTGCTGATCGATCCCTCCGTGCTGGGAAGAGGGCCAGCACAATACACTCTCTCTCTCCATCTATTTATTCCTTTCTCTCCGTTTTCTCCCCCCTCTTTTTTACCACTCTGTCTGTCATTTGGCTTCTATTATGTTTTCTCAGATAATTGCTTTTCACTGAAGATAATTCTTGAAGTGAATGCCTTTCGCTGATGAACAAATCCTCGTAAAAAGTTATAAGTTCTAGCGTTAAAGTGCCCGAAAGATGGAGTCCAGAGCTCAGTTCATGGCATGTGATAAAAACAAAATACGAGTGGGAGCTCTGCGAGTTGAAGGGTGTGTGTGTGTGTGTGTGTGTGTGTGTGTGTGTGTGTGTGTGTGTGTGTGTGTGTGTGTGTGTGTGTGTGTGTGTGTGTGTGTGTGTGTGTGTGTGTGTGTGTGTGTGTGTGTGTGTGTGTGTGTGTGTGTGTGTGTGTGTGTGTGTGTGTGTGTGTGTGTGTGTGTGTGTGTGTGTGTGTCTTCTTGATGGTGGGGCTCGCCCGTAGCTCAAAGGCAGCGACTGCTTATACAGGCGTATAGGTCACGGCAATGCAAGCCAAAGAAGCACGGATGAAATATGATTTGAGTCAAAAACATTCATGACTCTACTTGATGTACTACTTATTAGGAGCACTGGCATTTCATTGGATGTGCTACCGTTAGCAACACTACACTACAACACCACACATCCCTGCGTGTGTGTGAAAGAAACACTTCATATAGAAGATTGGAAACAAGCCATCAGCTCTCACGGATACATTCAAACACTGCGCTGCCGGGCCCGTAATGAGACATTACATTTCACTAGACATTGGAAGGGTACAAATAAATTGCAGCAACTTTCTATTAAGTTGCTTTTCTTTTTGTATTCTGTATCTTCAAATAATTGTTTTATAGAGTAAATAAGCACATTTTTAACAGCTGACAAAGGTCGGTGTTTATTGAAACATAAGAATGGAATATATCAAGTGTTTAAGTAAAGTGACTTATAGCACTGATACCTGCACAGCGTCTCAGTCTGATTAAAAAGGAGCTGTGGAAATAAAGTGTTTTTAGAGTATAGGAGCTTGTTTAAAGCATACAGGCAGGATGAGGTGGAACAACGAGAAAACTCATTTCTGTAGAGCTCCTCAAAGTGCACACTTAACCTTTACCTTGCCCTCAACACTGCAGCACGGTACTTTCATTCAGTTGGGCATTAAGGAATGAAAAAAACGCTGTCCTTGATTGAAATAAGTCTAGAGAAAATTCATTTTGTAACATTTACCAAACGTATGCTTGTTTAATCTTCTCATATATGAACATATGTTTGCTTTCTGTCTTTTGAGTTATGTATTTAAATCTCTTTGCAGATGTTACCTTGAGCTGGTGTAAACATAGTTGACATTTATACTTGTTAACAGAAGACATTTTATAGACTAAACATGAACCACTTAATTTGAAAAGAGAGGAAAGAGATTGTTAGCTGCAGTCCTGTTATTGCACCAGTGTGACATGAATATATTGATCATGCACCGCTGTGTCTGTATCCAATAGTGAAGTATACTGTCTGCTGAGGAGACAGTCTAAAGAATTCATGAGATAAAGCTCAGAGCAGAAGGGCCATCGCTCAATGTCAGAGATTCTTCATCCCAAAATACACTCACACACACAAGGCGAGCTACTCCGGCTTACTTCTAACTTCACAATGCAGACTGACAAAGCCACATCACAGACACGCAGTGAGTGGAAACCAAGGAGAACCCGAAGTACAACAGAATACCCGTCACACACAATCACCTCCTCCCAGAAATCGCTCAGGAAGTGTGTGTAAGTTGGCTCTCCCATGTGGTCAGCGCGACAGAGACAGCACTGTCACCGACTGAGCTGCATGTAATGCGGAGGTGTTGACAGGTAGCACTCCGGCGGGACTTGTGCAACCACAACAAACTCTAGTACAACGCCGCGTGTACACAGAACACACACACACACACACACACACACACACACACACACACACACACACACACACACACACACACACACACACACACACACACACACACAAACTCGGCGACAATGTGGGATCCTCAGCACATCAATAATGCAGCACCTCTGACAACTAGAAGATTCAAACACCCGCACCTTTTCCTCCACCATCCTTCTTTCTCCATCTCCCCCCCCACGTCACCCCTCGTGCTCCTTCCCCCCCGCCCATCCATCTGTCCTCACTTCGTTACCCTCTCCTCCGCTACGGCGGGAAGACAGAGCGTGAATCAGAAAGCAGGCGACGGGAACAGCAGAGCGGCTGTTGTTCAGACAACTTTGCCGCATGGTATCGAGAGTGACAGAAAAACACATTTGGCCTTATGGGATCAAAACAAATCCTAGCAGCAGATATGGATATAAGTGTTCATAGATCAAGACTGTGTGTATGCAGTGAATGCACATTTGTTTGGGCTGTGAGCTGAAGGCGTGTAGTTCCGTCGTTTAGCTAGCTTGTCAAATCAGATACATAAACAGCAACGTAGGAACAGACACAGCGAAATGTCTGTCAAAGAGCAGCGTCGCGCGGTGGCACAGCAGCCATCTGTAGCCATGACAGATGAGAGCTGCTGGAGACACCAGTGTGTACATACAGTACAGAGAACAGAGCCAGAGGCCTGCTGATTTTAGATGTCCCCGCAATGGCTGTCACCGACTGCCACGCCATTGTATTGCCACATACATCTGTATTTGCTGGTGCCCTGAGTGAGTGTGTGCATCCGTGCATGTGTGTGTTACTCCCGCCTGGTCTGTTTCTCGCTTTGCTCTGCCTGCTTCACAAGCTCTTTACTCTTTCACATTGTTGTCAGTGTGAATTAAAGGATAATTGTGTTTTACTACAACGTGTGTTTTTTTGTTTTGTAGGATGTGCCATTATTCCTGTTGATGCTGTGTGCTCACCAAGTTGAATGATGAGATCTGGAAACACAAGTAGTTATGCGATCAGTCTTATTTGGAAGGGAAAACAAAGCAAACTGTGAGATATCGCCTCTGATGTAACAGACTTTATGTAGATACACACTTAGACATACACGGAGATTTACAGATATTTTAGGATTTAAGTCAAAATACGGTGGTTTGGATAATGTAGTATTGACTCTCGTCTGACAGCTATTGCAATTATTTATATGACCCAAGTTGAAGTTGATTTTTCTTTAAGATGGAGGTTAATAAAGTGTTTGAGAAGAACATTTGTATTGTTGGTGATTTTTGTGTTTTACTTTCTCCCTCATTCCACACTTTCTCCCTAATGGCTGAAACACAGTCGAGCATGTGACTGGTGACAAATGCTAACAATGCATGGCTAACACGCATAGAAACACACACACACACACACACACACACACACACACACACACACACACACACACACACACACACACACACACACACACACGTCAACTCATCCATATAATGCTGACAGCCAGTATTGCTCTGCAGAGAGATATTACTTAGCTGTATTGCATTGCTTGCACTTGCAGCAGAGAAAAGCATATTACTCACAAATGCCATTTAGGCGTGAGACTGTGGCTGGCTGTGCTTCCACAAAAGCCGTGTGGAAATAGTTTCCCTCTGAGCCCCCGTCCTGTGACCAATGCACTCACAGAAGTCACCACAGTTCTGTTTTGCCACTTCAGTCACAGTGAGGCAAACTCTCTTTAATAGGTTTAATTCTGTATGGCCATCTATTTTTGAGCAATGGCACTTCCCTTGGTGCCATTGCATACAAGCGCAAAGCCATGGACGGGTAGGTTTTAAAATAATGTCTCCCCTGCTGTGATGCGTGTCACTGGGGAATCTGAGTTGGGTGGATGAGGGCTTTTATGAATTCCCTTACGTTTGAACACACAAACCCTCTGTCCCTCGCCTTTGAAGGGAAGCGTCACGCGTGATGCCACAATCGTCTCATGAAACCAGAAAAGAGGATTGGAGCATAAAGGGAGGAAAGAGACACCCTCCCTCCCTCCCTTTTCTCTGCTTCCTTCCTTTCCTCCCCCAATACTTGCAGGACAGGACGACAGAGG
This sequence comes from Pseudochaenichthys georgianus, assembly GCF_902827115.2. Taxonomy (NCBI): domain Eukaryota; kingdom Metazoa; phylum Chordata; class Actinopteri; order Perciformes; family Channichthyidae; genus Pseudochaenichthys; species Pseudochaenichthys georgianus. Next base: position 10,232,245 of record NC_047506.1, on the reverse strand, counting down.
ATGAGCCTGGTTGCCATCTTCTATCTGTCTCTCTCTCTCTCCCCCTTTAGTCACACTTTCCATCTCCCCTTCAGGATTCCCGTTGTGTATCTCCTCTGGTCCTTGTTTTCCCTCTCCATCCCGTCTTCTCCGCGTTCTGTTAACCCCCCATTAGCAAGTCTAATGTCAGGCCGTCCTGGCTGCCTCCTGCACGGCTTTCCAGGCACTATGACAATGTTTTCCTCAAGCCCCATTAGTGCCTCCTCACACTGCTGACAGCCATGCAGCACACAGAAGCATGATAGGGGGAGGAATGGTGGGGGGGGGGGGGGGGGGGAGTGTAGCGGGTGAGACTTGGGAGAACGGCCCAGGCAGAGTTGCAGAGCCAAGTGAGGGAAAGGGTGGAGAGGGGATTAAGGGAGACTGAAGGGGGGACGAACGGGGAAATGTTAAAATGAGAAAGCATAGGGCACTGCTAGTGGGGGAGGGGAGGGTGCAGTGGGTGAGGAGGATGCGTTGGGAAGAGGGCTGGGTGGGAAACGCTGGCCTTTCCAATACGTCTGTTAAGCAAACATCATTTGCATAGAACCGATGCGGATGGAGTTCCGTGTCACAGTTATTTGCATTCATTTGCATAAAATTAATCCCCTTCCCAAATTGCCGCAGCGATTGTTTCTGATGCAGAAAATAAGTCAACAAAATGAACTGACTCATCCAAACAAAGCAAACAGATTGACACACACGCAAGCTGGAAGAGAGCACGGGAGGTGTTTCGGCTGTGTGTGTGTGTGTGTGTGTGTGTGTGTGTGTGTGTGTGTGTGTGTGTGTGTGTGTGTGTGTGTGTGTGTGTGTGTGTGTGTGTGTGTGTGTGTGTGTGTGTGTGTGTGTGTGTGTGTGTGTGTGTGTGTGTGTGTGTGTGTGGAGCCATCTGCAATCACTTGAGGTCATCGACTGCTTGTTTAACAAAACAGAGGTTTCCCTCTCAGTAAACAATGATCACTAACACTTCCCAATTAAAAATATGTCTTCCCCTAGTGTGACTTCTTCTTCATTAACACACACATATGGATACAGTCCAAAACAAAGTTGGTAGACTGCCTTTGTATGTTTCACATTCACACACTATTACAGCCCATGTGTTTACTGTTAGCCACTAGTGGGTAGATTGAACCATTACTCTCCTCCTTTGGAAAGCTAGCACGATGTGGAACTTTATTAGACTATTACATTATAAGACGAAAAGTTACATGAATGTGAACGCTTAATGATTTGTGTTGATTAGGATGTTTTCTTCCCAAAATGAGTGAAATCATTTCAGTAAAAGACATAACAGGGAATACAATAGAAAACTGGTGTCGAGCAGATAAATCCATCATTTTCTGACTCACAAAGCATGACAATATGCGACTGGGGTCTGCAAGCGCCTTGAGCATGTACCTGCTACGTGTTTAACCATCAAACCCAAGATCACAGACACACACATCCGAGGACAAATGCTTCTCCTGGCAAATGGATTCCATGAGGCTCAATGTAAGGAAAGAGGAAAACAACAACATGAAAGATTCCTTCACTAATCATTTTATCCTGCGATCAATTAAAAGTACAGAGCATGAAATAATGCAGATCCTGCTCTCAGGCCGAGTGCACATTGATCAAACACATGTGGCTGGCATTGCCTCCGTGCAGCAAACAGGAAGAATGGAAGTGTGTTCACGCTTGTGTTTCCGAGTGTGTGAGCTCAACTGTGTGTGTGGCCATTGATCAAAGCCAGAGCCCCAGATTGCGGGGTTGGAGAAGAGCCAATTGATCAGAAATGGCTGTAATTGGAATCTAAACAAGACCTGCAGCATTGATCCCATCTCGGTTTCCTGCTTCTGTAAATGCCGTCTGCTCAAGGCCAGCCAGCCCACCTCCTCTAAACCTCCACCCCTGCACCCATCACCCAAGTTAAACTCTCAAACCTGAACTGGATCACTTGGATGATTGACTTATCATCGTGTATTTTATAACACGCAGCCTGCAGTTGGCCTTTTCACTGGCTCGCCTACTCAATGGGACGCAGTAATTAACCAAAGTAGTGGAGAGTGATTTCAAATGGCAACTGTTTTTAAGACTCAAACAATGGAGCAAACGAAGGTGGTGGTAGAGTTACTGGTGCCTGGTCCATAGGCACACACATGGCTGCTTGAAAGGACACACACACCAACACACATACACAAAACACATTCCCCTACAAACAACCTCCACCAGCAAGATAAGGGCTAAATGATGGGATCTATGAGTTGCCTGGTGAGAGCGGCGACATGAAGACAGAATGCAGCAAGGAGCAAATGGCCTTTCCACTGTCAGTGTGTGTTTGATACTGTGTGTGTGGGTAGTACTGTACTGTGTGTGTTAAAATGGTCCACAGGCACAGAGAGAATACAGTGAGGATCAGTCAGGAATTTAAAATGTATTATTCTGTCATACACATTACTATAAAAAAGGAGGATGGACATACGTTTCGACATAATGGGAGACAGATGAAACAAACATGTCCTTCAGAGTGTTTATGTACAACATGTCAGTCACAATACATTAGCATTACACACACATCCACACCGGGACTATCAAAGCAAGCACAGTGCAGTGCTGTCACACAACACAACTGTACACAAACAGGAGCATATAATACAGTAATCATACAGCGATTAACAAAAATGAGATATAATGATAGTCTGAGTGTGATTACAACAAATAAGAACTGAAATGCTGCGTTCAAATTAAATATAATTACATTCAACTAACCTTTTTTAATGGAGATTACTGTAAAGCTTTTGCTTGGATAGGCATTTTCTGGCATGTCAAAATGTTGTGTAACCTTACGGTCTGCTATGCATGGCCACTGCATTTGATAAGTGCAGTGCTGTCACTGCAATAAACTATCATTACAAATCCAGCAGCACATGTGCACATCACTGAAGAACCGCCAGTGACGGGATGAGGACTAACATACGTGGAGAAAAGGGGTCGTTGGAGGCCGGCTGACGCAGGGCTGTTCTGGTTCCCATGGAAATGTGTCATGGGAAATCAGACACACTGTGACATATGCAGGTTGGATCGACAGCAGCCACAGCTGACTCCTAATGCAGAATTACAGTTTAACAATAACTTGGCATGCATGACGACTGACCTTTATTGATGCAAAGGCAGCCGCTTTTTCATCCTGGTGTCTTTATTAAAAGAAAGCTTGTTTGCCAGTGTTATTATGATGGCTGTGTGTGTGTGTGTGTGTGTGTGTGTGTGTGTGTGTGTGTGTGTGTGTGTGTGTGTGTGTGTGTGTGTGTGTGTGTGTGTGTGTGTGTGTGTGTGTGTGTGTGTGTGTGTGTGTGTGTGTGTGTGTGTGTGTGTGTGTGTGTGTGTGTGTGTGTGTGTGTGTACTAGCATTACTATACTTGTGGGGACCTAAATCTGTTTACACAGTCACGTGTGGGGACTTGCCTCCCTTATGGGGACAAAATGGAGGTCCCCATGAGGGGAATCATTAATGTTAGGGTGAAGACTTGGTTAGGTTTAGGATTAGGGTAAGGGTAAGGGTTAGGCATGTGTTGGTTATGGTTATGGTTAGGATAAGTCTCCAGGAAATGCATGTAAGTCAATGTAATGTCCCCTGAAGTGATGTATACATGGTATATGTGTGTTTGTGTGTGTGTGTGTGTGTGTGTGTGTGTGTGTGTGTGTGTGTGTGTGTGTGTGTGTGTGTGTGTGTGTGTGTGTGTGTGTGTGTGTGTGTGTGTGTGTGTGTGTGTGTGTGTGTGTGTGTGTGTGTGTGTGTGTGTGTTGGTCTGACTGTTCCTCAACCTCAGCAGGAGAGCTGCTTGAGTCTTAACGAGGCTGTTCATTAGTTTACCTCAGAATGTACATCTAATGAGTGTGTCTTTTACAACTGAGGAACACATGCACTCATGCACTGTACACACACAAGAAAATAGGCAGATGGACAACACCATATACACATCTGGCAGACATCCTTTTCAATGGAGAGGAGACTGTGTGTATAAGAAGAGAGATGGTGTTTGTTTGTGCCTTTTTGAGGAATGCACACCAGCAGGAAAGATGTTGCTTGAGGCCCATCTCAGTGAGATAGCATTCCCGTGCATGGAGAGAGCCGAGCGGGAAGTGAAGACAGTTCTGAGCCTTCTGCCATCTCCGCTCGCCACCATCTGTTTACACACACTCCGTACTCGCACCGAGTGATGCTGTCAGACTCAAGACTTGCACTGCAGGAATGTATGTTTTTGTAAGGAACTGATTCACATACTGTCAGATATTCCTGTTGATGCCTGGGCATTTTTTAAACTACACAACGGATTTGTAATGGGTCCCCGAGGGCCCTTTCGGTCATAGAAAAACCCGGGGAAAAACAACAGCGCTCAGAAAAGCAAAATTCAATCTCAGTCAGGAACGATAAAACATCAGCAGAAGGTATGGGGTTTTTGTCAGACAGCAGCACCATGATGCAATGCTGCCACATTCACTGCTGTCCTGCAGACTGAGCCAAAATCAATCAGGTTTCCAAACATCCACAGCCAGCGTCAGATCAACTAATACTTCATTCCTCACAGACACACAGGATTGGATCTGTAGCTCTGCCTTAAAGTATTCATTAAGGCGGAGGACCAAATGGGCCCTTATATTTATGTCATGCAGTCAGTGTGTTTGATGGATATTTCACAAGTGTAAGTGCATGAAGAAATCATCAAAAAGTTGAACCACTATTGATTGTTTTTCCACTATTTGGATCCACTCACGATGAAAGCTTCGGAACGAGGGAGAGGAAGTGCATGCAGAGACTGTGGGGGGAAAAGTGTCCGAGCGAGAAAGACTTAAACAGTCGGAGTGCCACAAAAAAACCTACAATGTGAAACAACACATTTTCCTCTCCTGAGTTCTGCCACAAACTGTCTACTCGACATAAAAGCACAACTTCTCAAAATGTCTTAGATACAATCATGTGTCCCAAACAGCCCGGTTATTACCCGGTGTTGCAGCAGAAAACTTAAGCAGAGGCGGCGAATTCCAGCTCTTACATCTCCTGTGAGTTCAGCACCGAGGACAGATCCTCTGCTGCAGCTCGCTCAGAACGCTTCCACTTTGGGGGGATTTGTAGAGGCTCATGTATAGACTTGAGAGTCCGGACAATATGGGACTTTGTCAAATGAATTACATTTTCCACACTTACTAGTTCTGACTTAATGCCTGTAAATGTACCATGCCGGTCTTTTCAGTGCAGAAATGACAAATCTAGTATGACGTCTTCAGGACTCTTGTGGACGCGCTGAAAACACACTGTAAATGTTGTCTGCTACCACAACATCCCACAAGAAGGATTGAGAGCCATTCGGGATCTTAAACCATCATTTAAGGGAAACAACAGTAAAGAGAGGCCGTATAATAGTTCTCCGGGCTCTTTTCGTGTCATTCACCCATTCTGCTACCACATAAAGAGAGCCTGCTCAGCATCATTCACAGCGTACAACGGTGGGGATGGACATAGTGAAAAGGTACTTACCTCTTACAGCTGTTCCAAGGAGAGCAGGGAAGAAAAAAGAGATGTTCAGATATTTAGATAGTTGGCTTTGTCGAATAACAATACATTTGATCAAATAACCTGCTAACAATGGTCATTACAATCTCCCAGAGCCTAAAATAATATCTTCAAACTCCTTATTTGGGCTGTCAGACAGTCTAACAATTAAAGAGATTGTATGAACAGGGAAATAAACAAAAAGAAAATAAGCAAATCCTCACGTTTAGAAGCTGCAAAAAGTATATCACTGGTAAATGACTCATGGCCTGTCGCGATAATCAATACATTGACTTATCGTACGATAAATAAAAATGGACTCGGTAACTTTTCTGAGCTCGATAAATTGCTGTTTACATGCGTGTTTGTTTACATAAGGATGTGACCAGCATTTTAGCCAGGCGTGCTGTGAGGGGCGGGGCTCGCGCGCTGTGAGGGGCGGGGCTCGTGCGCTGTGAGGGGCGGGGCTCACACACAGCCCATGACACAGCCAGGGCAGGACACTCCGCGTGCGTGCAGCAGTGTAGCAGCCAAACTAATAACATAGAGACAAGCAGGAGACAACGTGTGACTTACTCGAGGGGAATTTGAAGTTAAATAGAAGTGGTTGCAAAACCTAATATCACATCTCCGATGTGGGAATATTTAGGATTCATGCCAAATCAACGAGGCGAACTTACGGACTTGAATGAGCCGGGCGGTGTGTCGCATTTGTTTTAAAAAGGTAGCAACAAAAGCTAGCAATACGACCAACCTTAAACTGCACCTGAAACACAAGCGACCCATTCCGTGTTCCCAGCTGGGAGCAAACACGGCAGCTGGAGATGGAGAGCCCCCACCGTCCCGACAGTTTACAATCAAAGATGCATTTGCCCGACAATGCAAACGTGTTGGTGTTCCTTGCTCGAACACTTTGAAAAACAGATTTGGATATGGCCTGTTGAGGCATCTGGGTCTTTGTATGGACAGTGGACTGTACACTTGACTGTTGTTTTAAGGAGCTTGTGAGACAATGTGTGCTCATATTTATTTATTTATATACATATATGATATATATGCGAGAGAGAGCTCTGTTTTCCAGCCTGAGTCTATTTAATTGATTGTTTTGGTTGTGTGTGATTTTAATTAATTTGTTATAATGAAATGTATTTGTTTTATTTATTGTATATAATTTATATATTATTTCACATTTCAAAGTTGAATGTTCAATACAAAAGGATGTACTTGAATTATTATTATTATATATTATCATTATGTCAGTGGTCTAAAATGGTCTTACAACGGTGCCGACAATATTATCGTGTATCGCAATAATTTCCGGGAAAATGTATCGTCCAACAAAATTAATTATCGTGACAGGCCTAAGTACATGTCTTTGTTTTAGCACTATTTCCCCCCATCAGCAGATACTGTTACACCCGACATGTCTGCATAAACAATAGTTGAGTCATACAGAAGTGCTCACAGACTTTAGGGAGGTCACCCACAGAGGAGAGTCGGATATAAATGCTCTGAAGTAATGGATGAATGCCAGAACTGCAGAGGGACATCCTTCCCTGGCCTCCACCATGAATCACTCGCTCTTCATACACTTGCACACACTTTGTTTCACAAGTATACACTCACTCATATGTCCACACACACAAAAACACACACACACACACACCGTTGAAAGTGTGCCCTTTCTGCTTGGCACCTTGCCAGCCACTCACAGCATATTACCAGCGTGTGACCCCTGCATGTGCTGGAAAAAGAAGCATTTAACCTCCTGCCCTTTTCTGTTGATACTATCTCATAAAAGCCCGTCCTATGTTTAATATCAGTCAACACATCTCTATGCGTGTGAGGTAAATGCTGAAAGAATATGACAATGTATCTACGAAAACTCCTGCACTTGAGCCTTTGCCGCATCGACTTCTACATCTAAACTGGATATTCGATATGTTTCTCTGAAGTGTGTCTTTCTTGTCCCATCTGTGAGCTGCAATAGATTCACTCCTGTAGTGGCGTTCTATCAGAGAGAACATCAATCCACGAGACTGACGTTTAATCCCAAGCCTGGGCAGGTCGAGAAACACACGTATATGCACAGAGCACACACGTACACAACATAAACACACTATCAGCTGCTCGCATACACACACAGAAACATAAGTCAAAACTCCAAGCATACACCTAAGGATCCTTCAGAGCGATGAGAGGATGTGAACTCAACTGCTCGGAGAAGACAGGCGGAGAGAGTGAGAAATAAAGCTATAAAGAAGTCTTGCAGGGAAAATGTTTTGGTTGAGACGCTGACAGAAGGGCTCGGAGATACAGGTGGTCAAGGAGAACGAGGAGCTGATGTATAGACATCTGTGCTTCGTTTGTCAGAGACACAGCTTCGGAGCACTCTTCAGCCTGCAGCCCGGCTCGACCAAATCAATCCCACCTGTTCTCCCTTTGTCCTTTCTTTTTAGGCTTTTTCCCCCATTTGATTTCTTCTCCATCTCGATCCCTAACGCTCATTGAGGAACTCATCGTGAGTGTCCTCATTAGCAGTGGTGTCATTTTCTCCACAGGTACTTAGCTCTTTTGCTCCAATGATGATGACTTCTTTTAATAAGGTCATGCTGAGAAATCCTTGAGCCCGTCTGTGGCTGCGCGTGGATGTGAACGCACGCTGTGTAACTGTAATAAATGGAAATAGTCTAACCATCATTTTCAGATGCGTCGCCAACTGGCACGTCACAAATGGAGGAGTTAAGCATCGAATGACAAAGGAGGAAGGACGAGAATACACCAAAAGCTGTTAGAACCGGAGAGAATGAATGACCAAGAGAGCTGAGAGAGGGGAACTATTACTGAAGGGCACAGAACCAGCAGGGTTATGTAATCAATTTTAATTAGCGTCACCTGGAGTCACATTTTAGACAGCGTTAGAGCAAAAAGTGTCAGAGAGCGCGGCCTCCTTCGTCACATGCTGCCACCCTCCTCACCGCTCCAGTCACAGTGCGGCTTCGGTAGCAGTCCACTCACTGTCATCATCACGTCTTTCACCAGCGAGGGTCCAATTATTCAAAGATCACAAGTTCAGTCCTGTCATAAAGTTGTTATTTTCACAACTTCACATCGAGCTGCTGTTAAAGCTAAGCTGTGTCTTTGAGAAAGCCTCTGCTGTGGACACTCGTGGTGAATAGCAGCAGCAGCAGCGGCAGCAGCGGCGGCGGCAGCGGCGGCGGCGGCGGCGGCAGCGGCGGCGGCGGCGGCGGCGGCGGCGGCGGCAGCAGCGGCAGCGGCGGCGGCAGCAGCAGCAGCAGCAGCAGTCAAGGTGTCAGTAACGCTTTAAATATATTCACAAACAGCATATCTGGACACCGAGGCCGGAGGAAAGATGTTAAATCAAGTAAAATACTATGGACGTATAGTTAGTCACAAAATCCAACATACCATACAGTCTATTGAAAATCAGTCAACGGTCAGGAAAAGGATTTGGAGGATCAAAGTAAACATACACAATGATATGAAAGGGTCTGCAGTGGCAGTGTTTAGGGGATGTTTTTGAAGGACCCCTTTCACACAGTGAGGAGTGCTGCCTTTACAAGTCGGTCTTCAGATAGCTTGTCATCTGAAATAGCCGTTCTGACTCTTAAAGCCGCAACTCCGATTTTTCCGTGGCGTGAAAAGAATTTCAGATGAAAGAAACATCAAATAGTGTCAACATTCAATTCATAGTTACTGTATGTACCATTTGAGCAACAACCAACTCAAATGGAGGAATGCTGGAATCCAAAACACGCATCAATGTACAAACGCTCTCAGTAAGATCCATCTTCGAGTAACAACTCTTCAGTTCGCCGTCTGCCTCGTCATTGGTTTTAAAAATGTTAACATGGCTTCAAATGAGACGTTCACTATTAAAGTATACATTTTAAAGCTGCTGTGTTAAAATTCGCCCTCGAGAAACCCTCCTACCGCGGTGTAATTAACACACTGATTGACACACTAACCGAGAGGAGATGGCTCCCAGGAAGAGTGACAGAGACCGGAGCATGCTCCACTGTGAAGAGTGACACATTGGATGATTCGACAATATGCTCGTGACACCTGCCGCAGGTACGCACCAGCTCGCTCACACACACACACACACACACACACACACACACACACACACACACACACACACACACACACACACACACACACACACACACACACACACACACACACACACACACACACACACACACACACACACACACACACACACACACACACACACACACACACACACACACACCGAGAGACAGAGAGATTATGCTTGCGACTAGTGCTCCAGCTCAGCTACAAAAAGCGGAGTAAAGAGAAGCCTTGCAGCTGCAGTGTAACACGGCTAATTCCCCTTGAAGATGCACACTATCAAGTCACTACTGATGAAGACGCACAACCGAGACACACAGGCCTACTACCAAATTCTGCAGCAGCTAACATTTCATTAAAGGGCGCGTGCGTGCCTGCGCGCGAGTGAGAACGAGATGTTTGCCCTCAGGCTTTCCCTCTAATAAACAGTTACATTAAAAGAGTGCACCCTCATGGACAGACACACAGATTAAAAGACCGACAGACACAAACGTACACACAGTAAAACACACACAATACTGAGGTTAACCCTATTAAAGCTTTTCTTTAAGCGCACATTCCCACTAGGGAGAAACCCATTAGGCGCAAAGCTTCCAGTGGAGCAACCTGTAGAAAACACACCACAGCTGAGGATGATGAACTCAAAGCCTGATTGGTTAACACAAGGGCTGCATGAAGACGAAGGAGCGCGGCGCTGATCATGCAGAAGAACTGAATACATGCAGCCAGTAATAGCATTTATGATGAGAAGGAAACAAAATGACCACACTTTCTGAAACACACTCACGTTGGATCACAGAGAATGCTATCAGAGGCTGAGTCCTTGATAGTATTCATGAAGCACCGCTTTAAAAGCCATGTATATGTATGAAGAGGTGGCAGTGAGGCTTTGGGACAGGGGACTCACTGAGGGGGACGCTAAGGCTCTTTATAGGGACTGTCACAAAGGCCCAATCCCCCACATTAGGAACAAAATGGTCTTTTATATTGCCAGCGATTCGTCTCACATTATCTATGAAGCTCAGCCTTCGATGGATCACCGTCATTTTTAATCTGCGCTGCATCTTCCGGCTGAACATACTGTAGGAGAACCTCCACACCGTCGCATAGGGAGTCCTCTAAGAACACACCACATCCTCTTAATGATGATGCCCTCTTTTCTCACACGTATTCCTTTGGAAACCAGCATTATACAAGCACTTCTTTACAGACCATTTCCCCACAGCTTTGGTTCGCACTCTCTGGCTGTTGTTCACACCGCACTGAAAGACAAGGTGCAAATTAAAGGGATGCTGCTTTCCCTCTGAACGTCTGGCACTTTCTGTGGAAACAGCGAACACATTAGTGATTATCAGCCGGGGTGGGAGACAACACATAGTCAGCCTGAGACCTCTTAGGCTCACTCTGAATAAACAGAGGGGAAACAAAAATACATCATTTGGAGATAAAAAACAAGACATCAAGGAAAGACATGGATCTACATAAACGAATGGGCTTTCCTGGGAGTGCATTTCTCTTTTTCTGTCACACATAAACACACACACTCAAAGCACTTCCCTATCCCCCATCAATTCATTTTGTATTTCATTATGTGTCCGCGGAACGGTTCTCTTATTCCAAAGTGGTACTTGTTGCAATACAATTAGTCTCTCAGCTTTTAAAACAATGGACCGCACGCTTGTCCCTATGGTTCATTTTGTGTGTCTAGTTTTATTATAATACACTTGAAATTAAATTATACTTTTTATTTCCATTTCCTCCATGAGGTCTGACCTTCAAATGCATGAGCAGAGATCAGAGCCCAAAGCCTGATCACACTAATAGATCCTGCTGGGCTATTTGCAGGGAAATTACACGCAGCACAATATTAGGCGAACAAAATTAGATGTATAATGAAGCTCTGATCCAAAGTCAGTAATACATTTGCCAGCGCTCGCACTTCTATTTCGATCGCTTCAATTTAGAGCTACGGTGGGAAACAAATTGGACTTGAAGTAATATTGGCACCGAAATTGAAGCCCTCCATCCTAATTTATTTAGTAAGCAAGCATAATAAAAAACAGACCCTGCCAGTGTTTAGATGTTGGCATGTCCTTCTCTAAAATAATAATGTATCTTTCATAAGGTTGAAACACTGCCTGGCGGTGATACGGTATTGCATCAATATGGCAGCCTTCTCTTGCACCTATAGGACAACAATTCATTGCTGCTATAACCTGAAAGCACCAGCTTACAACCAATTACCTCACCTTTTAGCCCTCCAGACGACTTCAATAAACTACCAGTCTCTGTCTGATCACAAATCAGCTCCCCATGCCAGCATCAATCCACAACACAGTGCAACACTCACACATCTGACCCCAGAGCAGCATTTAGATGAGACCTGCCTGGAGGTGTAAGAATGTGCTGCTGTCACTGCGGCCCTGACCTCTGACCCGGTTGGCTATGTCCTACAGACATAAAGCCCCTTCCCCCAGAGCAAACACTTAGAAGGTAGGGTTCATGGTCTCATTGGAAATACATTACATATGTTGCAGCCCCAGTCATGACCGTATTAGAGGTAAGGGAATCAATATGAAGGGAACTATTGTTCAATCATTTAAGCAGCTTAAGTTAAATAAACAATGCTGTTATTATGCTCAGGCATTCGGTAACTGTATGACACCATTGTTGTTATATTCTTCTGTAATAAATACATTTGGTTTCTTTCATTCTAAGCCTCATTAGTAACAATTAGTAACTAAAACCCGTATTAAAAAACTTGTGTGAATACATTTTTATTGTAAAAGATGTTTTTTTCAATATAAACATAGTAGCAGTTATCTGATGTATTTACACAAAAGGATATACGGTTATTAATTAAATAAAGTATGCATGTCTCAACTGTATATGTTTTAGAATTGTGTCTATAGAGATGTTTGTCACAACACAGTAAGAAAGGCACATGCGTAAATGAAATGATAAAACAAATGATTTCTGAATTCAATTGTGTTGCTTCAGTTTATGGTTTGAGTATTGTGCACGCTGGCTTACTGTTAGAGCGAACCGAGGCACTGTCAATATGTTTAGTAACACCAGGGCTTTATACATTATGACACGTCTAAATGTCTGCGGTGAAAAATGTCTGTGGGAGCCTAAAGCAGTGTTCATAGTTTCTTAAGATACAGCAATCAGAAGTTTGGTAACATGGATACAAACCTATATTAAAATGTTACTATATTTAAATGTGTGAAGCACTCTTATTTCTTTTTACAGCATTTCTTCTTGTCATTCTTGTCATACTCCCCATGAAGTTTAATATTGTATCTTTGTTTAGCTGGTCCTAACAAAACACTGCTTATCATACTGCATGTAGCACCTCAACAGACACATATTCCCTCATGTGCAGGAACACAGATCATTTCACAGACACATGTGTAGCCACAGACACAACACACTGGTATTGTTTTGTTCACAAATACTCTCACCTTGTCAAATAACAGAAAAAAGCTATAATGTATTATGTACAATCACACACACGACTGATGACTTGGTTCAGGTGACGTGAGACCGGCCGGGATCATCGCAGCGCCTCTTGTATGCTCAGGGGAGTAACACTGAGGTAGCAATAAACAACACAACATAGCGCCAGATAGTGCTCATGTAGGGGCATCACACACACACACACACACACACACACACACACACACACACACACACACACACACACACACACACACACACACACACACACACACACACACACACACACACACACACACACACACACACACACACACACACACAGTGTAGAAGGTAGTTGTGGGGTCCCTAGGGGAGGATAAGAAAGTTCAGAATCAATAATCTCAGAGGAGGTTTGTCCATCCGATCCTCCTAAAACAGACACTAGATACGACACAATACATTGGCACACACACTAACACACACACACACACACACACACACACACACACACACACACACACACGCACGCACGCACGCACGCACGCACACACACACACACACACACACACACACACACACACACACACACAGTCTGTATGCTTCTCGCTGTCTCCCCCTCCATAGCTGAATCCATCCACTCTGAGGTTTAGATGTTATAAAACATGCTGCAGCCTTGAAGCTAAGCGCTGCATCCTCAGGCGAGTTTCAGGGCGAAACTTTGAGTCTTCGTCTGGCTGATTTAGACTCTCATATCACGCGAAGCCTGCGAGAGAGGGCTCATGAACAGCTACTCAAACTAAGATAAATCCTTCTGTCTCTCACACTAACTGATAATGCATACATTGTAATTTATGTAATATTCTGTAGCATTCAAGCAAGGCAGAATCATTAACCGCACCATTACACCTAAAGATAACACGGACAGTTTGGTTCCTCCACCAGCCGTTTGCCATCTGTCTCGTCAAACTCTGTATATCTGTGTGTGCGCGCGCGTGCGTGCGTGTGTGTGTGTGTGTGTGTGTGTGTGTGTGTGTGTGTGTGTGTGTGTGTGTGTGTGTGTGTGTGTGTGTGTGTGTGTGTGTGTGTGTGTGTGTGTTCACTCTTGATAATGTGGGCATTTGTCTGTATGTGTGCAAAGGATTGTTTGTGCTTTTCCATTTCATTGCCTCTTAAAACGTGATAAACAAATGCTAATCAAATGCACTGTTTAAAAATGTACAGAATTTAGCAAAACTAGTTTAGAACCGTCGAGTGTGTTTGTTTGTCTGTCTGTGTGTGTGTGTTTATGGCCGTATAGCTTTGTGTAGAAATGCATAAAACCAAGCAACAAAGATTTATCATGCTGATATTTGCGATGTCCATCTGTGCATCAACACTGCCATCACGCTCTCTCTCTCTGACATGCCAGCCCACGGAAACACGTCTGAACTGAATCAGTAAAGGAGAGGTTGCTCTCCGTCTCTTCCTCCCCTCATTCCCCCACCAATTCCCATCATTGACGGAAATCCTCCGTTCTGAACTAAACTCTATCGAACTGTAAGTTGATGAGGCACTACTGGCTACAGGCGCTGCACAATGAAAGACACACTATACAATACCACACAATGTAGCAGAGAACTAGCTCTGGTAATAGCTGGGGGGGGGGGGGGGTTGGGTGGGCTGTGCTTCACGGCTACTCATAGGGATGCAAGGGCAATTAGATAGCTGTCAGTGTCGATGAGAATGCGGCTCTGGAAGTACAATGTGGGGTGCAAGAGAGGAGATGAGATCTGTCTATAAAGCCGTGAGGAGAGGAGGCTGGGAGGAAAGGGTTTATTTTGAGGGAGGGACCAAAAACAGGGAGATGCAAAAAAGAAAGAAAGAGTCTTGCTCTGCCTCCCTCTCTCTCTCTCTCTCTCTCTCTCTCTCTCTCTCTCTCTCTCTCTCTCTCTGTCGCTTAGACAGGTAAATGTGTCTCCTACGCAGAGCCTTCACAGACCCACTCAAAACACATTCTATTGACCTTTATGGTTCCTATAGCAACAAAGAACACCTGAATTGTATGAAAACCAGAAACAACTGCTTTAACTGAACAAATGCAAGATGTAAACAAATAAAGATAGGCAAACACCTTCAGAAGTTAAAGCATAACATTACACAACAAACCCGTGTCCTAGGAAGGATAACCTGTTATAGCATACGGTAATATTCTATCTCCAGTGAGGATCGAAGTTAAGATTTTAAACATAAATCATAGCCATATTTTACACATATGCACTTTCAATTTGTGTTGTTAACTTTTCAATTCCAAAAACAATTGGTTTACCAAGAAGAACCAGACATGTTTTAATCCCTCAAACTTCTTCACAGTTGTTGCTTTAGATATAACACACTAATATACACACGTACACAAAATGTACCTATTCACATGCACTGAAGGAGTGGTATCTGAGCCAGGGGGCCTAGGTGCCCTGATTGGTCCAATTGGGGCTTAAACCAGCGACACTGCGGTTTCCAAGCCAACCCCCTGAGCTGCTGCACCTCTAAGACCATAGATCTGTGACTTTTTGGTTAAATGTGTAAAAAGGTTTTTTTAAGGCTTCAACAAACATTTCAATTGCTTTCGGTATATATTCAAATCAAGAACCAGTGTTTTATACATTGAGTGTTCCGCAAAGATATGTTAACGACCACCCAAGTATATTTGGTGTTCCATTTTAGTAGTTTTAACACGACCAAATTGATTATTTCCTGGACAAAACTCCACATTCTACCCATGCGGTACAAGTTTGTTCCGACTTATTTCGAAGGCATGTTCTTTTCAAACTGCTGATTTGACTTCAAACATTGTTTTGGTTCAATTAATGAGATGCAATAAAGTAAAGCAGCTTAGTCCACAGTATGACTCTCACTATCAAATGGAAGAAGAGGAGGAAAAGACTTTACTATAATTGGTTCATTAGAATTGGCTGAGGCCGTTGGATCTCTTGCACACAGCAAATAATCCATCCGGGCAAGCATGTGTGTGCACATGGACCCAAGCGTGAACACGTGTGTGTGTGTGTGTGTGTGTGTGTGTGTGTGTGTGTGTGTGTGTGTGTGTGTGTGTGTGTGTGTGTGTGTGTGTGTGTGTGTGTGTGTGTGTGTGTGTGTGTGTGTGTGTGTGTGTGTGTGTGTGTGTGTGTGTGTGTGTGTGTGTGTGTGTGTGTGTGTGTGTGTGTGTGTACAGCCACACACACACACTTATACTTCAAACAGGCTTGTATTATACAACCCAGTCTCTTGTGATGAAGACAAGTTTAGCTAATGCATAACATTAAGTTTAACACACACACACACACACACACGCACGCACACACACACACACACACACACACACACACACACACACACACACACACACACACACACACACACACACACACACACACAGAGACTCAGTATTTTTGATGCAAAAGGCAGATTAAAATCGGTCTGAATCTTTTCGGCATGTTGAGTGAATGTACGTCTGATTTTCAGTAAAAAAGGGAGAAGATTGTAAGGAAAAATTGAAATAGACACTGCGAGACGAGGCAAGGCTGCGTGTGTATCAGAATCAAAAAGAGGCGAAGACACTCAGGATTCAGCTGTTCCCTCTCATACACGCTCTAGGGGTTATTGTTGACATCCTCCTGTGAATTAATTCAATTTGGAAGACAGCGTTAGCATTGATGAAACTGGGTTAGCATCGACGTTAGCATTCAGCAGAGAACAAACGTCATGATTACCAAAGCACAAGCTGCAATTGCTAACCCCGTTTAGATTCACACGGCATGCGCTAAACGTTTTCAACAGCATTGCGGCATCTATCCTTTTTCAAAGTGGGTGGGGGGCTTTTTAGACGAGAACTTTCTAACAAGGTAGCTTCTTTCAAGTGTGATTTGTTTTCCATTTCCAAGGCCTCGATAGAGATTTAATAGCATTTCCTGCTGATGGAAAAAAAGATAGAGAAGAGACATACAATTACATTCAAGTGCCATTTACATTTAATTTGTTCCATACCCTTTATATCCTTTATCACTTCAATCTTTTCCTCGTAGCTCAACAGATTTTACATCCGTGTATTTAATTTTTCAATTTGACTAAAGCAGCCTCTGTCCTTTTTCCCAGCTCTGTTATACTCTAAGATTCCCCAACCCATCCTTCTTCTCAGAAACACGTCAAATCGGAGATGCATTGCGCTCCACGTATGGGCAACGTGCTTCTGTAAATCGCCATGTAACCGTATAACAAACATAGTATATTCTTTGCAAGCTCTTGTGGGGCCACATAAAATGAAGTCGGGGGCCGGATTTGGCCCCCGGGCCTTGAGTTTGACACCCCTGCACTCAAGATTTAGAGTCACCTTTTTGTGAATTAGTCAACACATTCAGAAATAATTATGAGCTAGCTAATTCAACAGAACTGCAATTGTAGTTACTGACTATCCACAGCCCCATTGGATACCTGATTCAGACCTATCAACTGCAAGCATTCATTCTCAGTGTTAATCTTCCACACCAGTTGACCAACATGACAACTAACAGTGTTTCTAGGCACAGAGCCCAGCACCATCTATCTTCCTGGCACTATATAGACACACCCATCTCTTAGCTGCTCTCTGTAATTTGATTTACCAGCCCTGTGATTGGATTACACGGCTGACATCCATGTCCCAGCCACGAGAGTCATATCCACTCATTTGCTGTACACACGAAAAAAAAAGTATGCACACAGATATACACAAATACTCACAGGCACACACTTAAAGGGGCCGTATTTTGCTCACTTTCAGGTTCATATTTGTGTTTTGTGCCTCCACTATGACATATTCAAAAAGCTCTTTATTTTTTGTTTTGCAGCACATATTTTCACCCTCTGTCTGAAACCAGAGCCCAGTCTGCTCTGATTGGTTAGCTGGCCGTCTCTGTTGTGATTGGTCAACCTCTTATGTCAATCACATACAGTGTGTTGGAACGCTAGCCAATAGAAGCACGAGTGTTACATGGTGATGTCATTGTGTTTTCAGTCCAATGGAGACGGAGGCAGTGAGTGTGTGTGAGAGTAACTTTGGGATGTTAGCCTTTACAGACCATTTAGATCCCCATACACCTACACACACCACAGGAAAGGGAAACCCCAAAAAGCACAATAGGGCCCCTTTAATGTAACTCAAAAGGTATGTAGAAATTAGACTTTCTTACTTTCATTCGCAATTGGAAGATCTCCGAACATACCAGCAGTAATTTGGATAAGTACATTAAACTTTGATAGAAAAATCTATATTTGTATTAAATGGAAAACATCCTCGTGGTGTCATTCACACACACGCCCTCACACACAGTGTAGGCAGGCGGCGCAGCGGTGATGTGAATTTGATTACAAGCTGCTGTGTGTCATTACATGAAGCCGATGAAAATCCCTTCTGCATCTGAATACTCCTCTGTAGCACACTCTCTCTCTCTCTCTCTCTCTCTCTCTCTCTCTCTCTCTCTGTACATTAAGCTTATCCTTCCCTCACGAGACACAAACACATATACAAGGAACAAAACATACACGCTCAACTGAAATATGTAACCGGCACTTTGACAAATGTTGCATTTAGATTAAAGTCGTTTCTGCACTTGGAGGGTGTGTGAGGTCTCTGTGATACAATCTCACTGGGACTGATTAAAGGAACTGCTATGCAACAGCTTGACACGTTCCTCTTTTATAACTGATGTTATGACTCCATTATGCAACAGTTTCTGACAGCATGAAAGAAATCAAATTGCTGCAGTCAAAAGAATTTTGGGAGCTAAAAATGGGGCCAACTGTCAGAGACTTGGACCATACCAGTCGCTCCGCCTGTGCAATCATTATCTCACTCATGACAAGATGATGAGAGGCAGCTTTGTGTAAACAAGTGGCTGCTCTCTGACCTAGTCATCTCTGATCAACGTCCTCCTTACATACACACAACAAACAATTTAGTGTGTTGGAAGAGACACAAGACACGAGTGGCAGCGATTTGAGTTGCTGTTATTACGGGTGGAAGCGTGCATACTGGTGACTTTTGTGTGTATGTCTGTTTGTCTGCGTGTGTGTGTATGCAAGTGCAAAGACATACATATGTGCAGCTATTAGCAAGCACTTCATTCATCCATTAAATCAACCGCCCAGGGCCACACACTCCGTAAGGAGCGCTGCACAGACTTAACATGGTGCACAGAGAGAGATGTAGACACACAGAGAGCATCTGCCAGTCAACTATTGATTAAAGTGTGTGTGTGTGTGTGTGTGTGTGTGTGTGTGTGTGTGTGTGTGTGTGTGTGTGTGTGTGTGTGTGTGTGTGTGTGTGTGTGTGTGTGTGTGTGTGTGTGTGTGTGTGTGTGTGTGTGTGTGTGTGTGTGTGTGTGTGTGTGTGTGTGTGTGTGTGTGTGTGTGTGTGTGTGTGTGTGTGTGTGTGTGTGTGTGTGTGTGTGTGTTTACGACAGGAATTAGTTTTAGGAATCATCATCGACACCCACCAAAGGTTTCCCCGTCAATCTTTAGGCCTCAGTGAGCTGCCGGCCAACTCACACACAGACAGACACACAATGAGACACAATGAGGAGGGAGCTGAGTCACCGCACGCCCACTGTCTGTCTGCGTCACACTGATTAATAGCTCTGATCACTGGACAGGCCAACGCATGATCAACTTTCACTGCAGGGGATGGCGACATGGCAACAATGCCACTTGTAACATGTCGTCTGTTTTCAATCTCATGGGATTTTGTTTGGTGCATACTCACATGAACATGCAGATGTACAGTTGCACATGTAGAGTAGAATATAAACTACTAAAACTGCTTAATGTTTGGCGGTACAGTTAGCAAGAGCACTGCTCTGTCGGGACTTCAATCAATGCAAACATGCATGTTTGCAACCTAAACAAAGAAGAAATGGATTTAGACTGCCTGACTTCAGACTGACAGATTACACTTAGTGTATTAACTGTACAGTATATACATATAAAACAGCAAGAAATCATATTCGAACTATTATGAACAAATATAATATTTGTAGGAATATGCAGCACTTTATTAGCAGCAGTGATGACAGAGAGCGGTTTAGTTTAAATGAATTCTAAATGTCACGTAGGATTTAGGATCTAGACTACATGAAATACTTTAATATCTACAACGAAACAAAGGATTTAAAGACATTACCAGTCCAAGAAAATGTATCCTAATCACTTTGGTGATTCCCTGTTATTTCCTCTGACACCAGCATGAGGTTGACATTAAGGGTTTAAAGACAAATGTCCAAATAGAGAGGCGAAGTCTCTCCCCTTCCGGTTGAGCTCCATGGGACCTTATTTCTGAAAAGTTATGCATTGAAGTCAATGGAGAGAGAAAGATTATCTTTCCATCCCGTTTGAATTGTGCCACGAATTACACATATGATGTTTGTCAATTTAAAAGATAATTTTAAAAAGTCAAAAAAAATTAAATGTGTCGTAAAACTGTGAGGTAACACTTTTTGTGTGTGAAACCGCTCAATGAACTACATCTCCCGTCTCGCACCACACACCAAGACGGCCGTCACGTTGGCACATTCCACTTCTTTCTTTCAGAATGAGGCGGAAAGTATTAGACGAGGTTAACATCACTACAAGTCTGGGCATGTTGAGAGCTGTACATACACACAAGGGGAGTTAGTCGGGACCGGGATTCTGGGATTTGTAGTCTTTCTAGTTGCGCATTTTTCATAGTCTTATATTTCAACAGTTTTACCACAAACTTTTTTGACATGGAAATTATTATTTAAGATTGACAAACATCATATGTGTAATTCGTGGCACAATTCAAACGGGATCAAAAGATAATCTTTCTCTCTCCATTGACTTCAATACAAACTTTTTCCGAAATAAGGTCCCATGAGTCCCACCGGAAGGGGAGGGACTTCGCCTCTATAATAATTTGATGAACTGTCATGGATTTTGCCCATTCATATCCCCCACAGGATCATTTCCCAGAAGTCTAATCGGCACCATCTTCAGGTCAAAATGTCAGTTCTTACAAAACCTTTCTGATGAAAGATTTAGATCAGCCTTCGCTTTACTTTGTGTTTAGTGCTAATTAGCAAATCAACCCTAGCCTTTCTGCAGGACTCCCACCCTCCCATACCTGCAATAATAATGCTAATGCAGGGTTAATATATTCAGCATACCATTGGTGCTCGATTTGGCCAGCTATATCCCCACTGCAACCTCTTATTTCAATGCATTGTGACCTTTGCCTTTGATTTATATTTAAATCTGCAGTGTCAACATTTTCTTGATCCAACCTTTTTTGAATGTATTTAGTTGGTTGTAGTAGGGAAGTTATCCATCCACCAATAACAGTTTTATAAATATTCCAGTATATAATATTTGGCCTTTAAAAATATATATTTAAAGTGACCGTGAAACCACAGCCTAAGCTATTCAGATACTGAAGCGTGAAGTCTGTCACATACTGGGAGGAAGGTACTGATTTGTAACACTGAAGATTGAAGGTCTCACGGGCTCCCACGCTATGAATAATTCAGATTCAACTATACCTACACACAGACATGCACATGTATGTTCTGCATGCATGCGTGATAACAAAACAGCCCTCAAGGACATACAGAAGCCGTGCAGTACATGTAAAACACATGCAGACTCACACACACCATCTCATTTCTTCACAAACGCACAGAGGACAACATCAAACTCCAACTTTCCAGTGATTCCTGAGCGACTTCTACATCGTCTTTATTTGCTTTGAGTCAACATATTCTTGGAAGGATGGCCGGGTTGACCTCTCACCCGGACCTTGCCGAGATCAGCTGCTTTCACCACAGAAACCGAGTGACTCAGGACTTTTTCTGCTTGTTGCTTGGTAACAGCGGCCTAAAAAACACCCTCTAAATCCAGACATCCCTTGCTCATTCTCGCTCTCTGTCTGCCTCGCTCACTCTTCTCCACTGGCTTTTTATCACTTCATCTCAGCAGATTAAAAGATAGGCTTATAGAGTGAGAGTAAGCGGGAGGCAGGAAGTCAGAAGTGGGACCTGCTGTAATTACTATGAGCCGTTAATATGAAAGTATACTGCAATAAGTGTGTTAATGTTAGCAGGCAATAGGCTTTCTCTTCTTTGATCCTTCAGCTTGTGGAACGTTTTTGTTGCCATCCTTTGTCTTCATTACGTTTCATCACTTTCGCTTGTTATCCCTGCTGAGACTCATGAGAAGAAAGAAATGGAAAGATAAGAAGGGAGCATGTCCCACTGGGAGTGGGTGAGGAAGTAAAGCGCCAGAAAGAACGACACAATGTGGAGTGAATAATGCTGCGGAGAACAGATGACCCCCCTCTCCCCTCCCCTCCTTTTGTGCAGTCCCGTTCTCCCGTACTTCTCCGAGCTACTTTATTCTGCTTTGACTGGAAGAGACAGCGAGTCAGTGTGTAAAACAACACTGCTATTCATCTTCCTTCTCTGTCCCTCCGCAGCGCATACATATTCATTTAAGTTCCACGTGAGAGTTTTGTATGCATGCCTTTGCCCGGATGCATGTGTATGTACATGTCATGTGCACCCACTGCGGCAAGTAGCTGAGTACCAAGATGCATAATCTACACTCATCAACTCAGTTAAAGATCATAATGAGGCGATATCGAAATTCAAATTGTACTAAAACACCAAACAGGCGACTAAAAGAGGCTGGGGACTTGGTCACACACTCACACACGAAACACAGAGACTAAGATAAAGAAAGCGATGCCTTGGCAAGCATATAGAAAGTTACAATGTTCAATTCAGTATGCGATATTTTAAGAAGAGGGATAGCGTTATACTTGTTTTATCTTGTGCACTTTGCACTTGTATGCACATTGTGTGAGAAAGCGTGTGCTCGTGTGTAAAAACAGTGTCACCCTGTGCGCAGAGACTAGCTGTGACTCTCACGACACCGTGGAGTGGAACAGTGTGTGATAATAGGTGTAGCGTCACGCTCGGCTTCAGTCCAAACTTCTTCCGCTGTTTCCGATACTTCCCGTCTGTAGGGAACAGCATTAACACCGGCAGCTGCTAAACTACAACGCAGTTTACTTCTTCTATACAACCTTTCCCAACATCTAACTGCAGTGGATAAAGCACATGATCTTACAGCACTTTAGCTGACAAAGATGGCAGTCAATGTGTTGGACAGACAAATAAACCATTTCTGTTTTAGGCACTGAAGTAAAGAAATAAACACATGGACAAAGTATAACCCGAGGGATTTGGTCCATAGGAGATGTGATGGATCAGGAGGAGATTGGAAGGAAGACATCCCAGTGTGCATGTGTACATACATCTGATAGACCAATATGAGTAGAGATTAGAAGTGGGGAGGTAAAACATAAGCAGTTAGAGAGGCAACAGATACTGAACATACGGATGTTCATGCAAACACGTGCACAATAAGATGAAGCAAATCATTTGAACTCAGTTGGGTGAGACTGTTCTTGGAAATATGTATGTTTTTCAGAAATAAGGGTTTGCATGCAAATGACATCTCATACATAAACACGTAGAAGCACAACCGACGAAATGAACACGGTAAAGGGGCCACGTGGCTGTGATTGGCTGGGTGAGACATGGCCTGGAGGCGAACGGCTTCAGGCAAAGCTACATTATTATGCTGATGGCACCAAGAAAAAGGTTTATTTTGATTAGGCACTTAGGCCTGTCTATATGGAAGGAGGGGGACCGTCTTTCAGATTGACGGGTCCCATTGTGGGTGGGCTGTGGTGGATTTGCATGTGCTGTCACGGTGATTTCACACAACTTAACCTGTATTCCTCCCTCTGTGAAGGTGCAGAGGAGGAGAGGGGCCTGATGAGACGCAACACTTGTAAACGTCTCCTTTTTGAGGAGCAACCATCTCTAGGGACTCTCTCTCTCTCTCTGCTCTCTCCAGTGGGTGTGTGTGTGCGTGTGCGTGCACCAAGGAATTCAAGGCTTGCAGGAGTACTTTCATCTATTCAGTAAAGTTAGAAAAGGTGGCAATTATAATTTTAGTGGAGCTGACAACATTTTGCAATTATTCAGTTTGTGTGTGATCTGAAGTAAATGGCATTTTTAAAAGCAGCAGTCAGCCCAAGGCCACGGAGGAGCTCTTGTTTTCAGTTGCACCGGTGAATGTCGGGAGGATGGAGAGAGGGAAGAGGTTACCGTGTGACAAGAGGAAGGACTCAAAAGAATTGTTAAAGCAGATCAGTGTACGGAAGATAACACAACGAGGGGATCAAATCAGAGGCTCTTCAGAGAGATTTAAAAGCGTAAAGCGAAAGAACTCTCTTGTTTCAGTGTATGCGGTATTTTTCAGATTATTCAAATGTTTGACCTTTGACCTTCTTACCGTTTCCCTGAGGGACATGACACTTTCATAATAGCATAAGCAGCATCTCCTTGGTGTGACTGAATCTGCAGTTTCTTATATTCAACATCTTTATCAGAAGAAGGGCGGCATTAAATATAAAAATCTATCATTTTCGCGATACAAACAGTCCCAGGAAACGTGTTGCTAAGACTGCTTGAACAGCAATACATGGTAGCCTATTCTATGTGAAGGGGGAGAGAGACAAGCGAGGACATTTGGGGTGATGGAGAAGGAGAGAAAGAACACATAGTAATAAAGCACATCTGCTATTTGGAAGAAATTTGGTTTCAAGAAAGATGAAGTTTTACAAACATGGATTTTATGCGTGGCATGTTGCAACCACCAGACGTAACAGTTATCTGCAGCCTCTGAGATATGCCGCCAGCTACTTTTTACCTTCAATTGATTGGCTGAAAATTACAGCAGGTTGCTACATTACAGTATAACCAATCCGAACTTTACACACATCAGATGCTCGGTTATTAGTTTATATTTTGCCTTTTGATGAAGGAAACGTCCGGTCATCATCACAGCCTCTTTCCGACTTGAAAAGGTTAAACTACGAGAGTGTCGTTCCATCAGCCACCGGCACCATGACACATGGATACTCGAGAGGCAGCAGCAGCAGCGACGTCACGATGCCTGCTACACTGAGACTCAACAACAAAACCACGTTGTTGGAATTGAAGTAATGCTTTTTACTTCCTTTTTCAGTGTCTGCTACTTACCGACTGGGGTCCTAACCAAAAGCAGAAAGACATTAACAACGTATATTTACATATTTGTTTATTTATCAAGTTATATCATCATCGGAACATTCAACAATGATATCGCATATCGCATGTGTCCCTAATAACGAGCAGCCCTAATCAGAAGCAGCTTCCTCTGCATTTTCAAACAATACTAAGTAAGAGTATGATTGAGTTGAGTACGGCATAAAAGGAAGACACAATCTTCATATCACAAGACTAATAGAGTGGTCCATGGAGGTCATTCTGCCCCTTGCACTCAACTGTAGTAAAGTGGTTTGAATGGATTGAGTATCCATGCGATCAATTTAGAAGCCCAGGCTCTTAGTAGTAGCGCTAAAACTCCACACCAGTCTCCACTTTGTATTGTCAGTCTTTCACAGCAGCAACAAGCACAAAGACAACACATAAATACACTTTTCAGAAGCCCCCTGCTGTGACCCCACTATCAGACTCCCTAAGTTTCTGTCCCTGACTATAATTGGCTGACTGAAACACAAACACTCAGCATACAGTACATGTCCTCCTGCTCAGCCCTTCCCTTCATCCTTCCTATAACAACATTCAACAAATTCAAAGTGAACTCAATTCCCTCCCTGAGCACTGTCCACCATATGGCCCAAGAAAGAAAAAAAAAAGTTTTAACATTCAATTTCCATTCCAGCACATTCATTAGTATTCATGAATATGCAAATCCGACTGTCCCAGTTGCCATAACGATGCGAGCTCCCACTGGGAGGTGTCAGCGTTGTCAGGGGAGAAAAAAGCCAACGCCCTTCCGGTCGCTTGGGCCTTGGATATGTGTGTGTGTGTGTGTGTGTGTGTGTGTGTGTGTGTGTGTGTGTGTGTGTGTGTGTGTGTGTGTGTGTGTGTGTGTGTGTGTGTGTGTGTGTGTGTGTGTGTGTGTGTGTGTGTGTGTGTGTGTGTGTGTGTGTGTGTGTGTGTGTGTGTGTGTGTGTGTGTGTGTGTGCGTGCGTGCGTGCGCGCGTGTGAGAACCTCAAACAGATGCTCGTGTATATTTATGACCCGTTTGACTGCTGTCTCGGAGCGCTGGGGATAAAACCAGTCCCATAGCATCATCCATACAAATTGATACACACATGCTGATGTCCACCTTCTTACACACACCGGGCCTTTGAAGGACTTGTGAACAACCTCAACATTCAAAGCCACAGAGTAAGATGCAAAGTAAACACAAAGTATCATGTGTCAAAGTCATATGTGAAGAGTAATGAATGAAATAAAGTGCTGTGACAGTTTCAAAGGCAGGCTGGTCTACGATATACAGTAACTTATAATGTACTGTGGAGGGAATAGGAGAGCGAGGGGACATACAGAGTCAATACATATGCAAAGTTTCCCTGTAGGAAGTAGCTGTGTCAGCAGCTCCAGTGGCTCACTGCAAAATGAAGGGTAATCTCTAGGTAGAGAGTGCTTAGGGCGCGGAAATACACACACACACCCTCACACACACTGATGGAGTATGGGGGGGGGGGGGAGAGCAGCTGCTAAATGCAACAGCAGTGAAAAAAGGGACTCACAGTGTCACAACTATGTGACACCGGGGATGTGACATGGCTGTGGTTAGATGCACAATAACCAGGTGACTGCTATAGCAGCGGAAATATGGAGACAGATGACAATGGCCTCTGTAACTTTATTTGCTGCTGCACATTTACAGTAGGTCTTCCTGAATGACTCCCTACACTGCGGAGAGAACATCAATCCAACTGTACACAGAGGAAGTCAATGCAGACTGCTAACACACTGTACAAATGTCATTTGATCTGTTATACACGTTTAAATCGTATTAAACGTTTTTCCAGATGGAGAATATAGTCCTGCTAATCAAGAAACTCAGTATTTCACTTTGCTATACTGGAAAGTGAGTGATAGAACCAGCTGAAAATCTATAAGATGGCTTTAAAACACTATGAAGTAGTATTGAGCCCATATAAAACAATCTTTTTAATATCAATTAATGATAATGTCTTTGAAATAATGATTCTAAAGCCTTTCCCAAGCACGTATATATGAATCTCTGAATTTAAATTCAAACCCTTAATGTCTATAAAGTGGGCCTGATTAATTAAATCCATGTATTTTTACTGTCCAATAAACTAACACTTTTCCTTTCAGCACTGCCACGTCCCTCTGTAAGGTTTATGCTTCTGCTGCTGAGGAACGCTGCAATCCAGCTACACGGCAAACATTTCAAACGACACTTAGCCAAATGAATGAATACATTAAGACTATCCTGCTGTTTAAAATCTATTCTGGCACAAAGGAAGAGCAAAATGTTATTTGCCAAAGTCGGCTTTTGTTGTATTTAAATGTTATGCATAAAGGTTGTGTGGCCTGGTTATAATAAGGTTCATTTACCGGGTCACTGTATAGGAAGAAATGAAGGTTTCCCGCTAAGGTTTGATTTAAAATGGTGTGTTATCGGCAGGAGGAACACACACACACACACACACACACACACACATACATATATATATATATATACACAGTATATAACAAGCAATCACCTGAAATTGTCATACATCATGACTGACTGCACCACAATCAATACCCAATTAACATGCTCTGAATAAGGGCCATGGAGCACACACACACACACACACACACACACACACACACACACACACACACACACACACACACACACACACACACACACACACACACACACACACACACACACACGTCCCTATAGGCTGTAAGTCAGGAGGCGTAGGACCATGCGTGGAGGTCTGGTGTTCCTCGGTGGAGAGCAGAAGTAGAATAACACATCTCCAATTTGTGAAAGCTTGACTGGTGTTACAGACTAATTATTCCCACAGCTCCTTCCTGCAGTGTCACGGCTATAGCTTTCCCCTCTCAAACAGCTGCTCTGCTAATTACCTCTGGTGGCACGTACTGCGCTCTCTCTCTCACACACACACACACTTTGTCTGTCTCTATTAACTATTCTCTTTCTCTCTCTTCATATTGTCACAGTTAAGACAGACACCAAGCTGAGATTGAGGACCATCTAACAATTATATCCCACTGAGAAGTCGTGTTCTTCTGCCAGTACGTGATGGTAAAAGACAAACTTGCTAGCAGTGGGACTCAGTATGACTAGGAGGACGCTCATAAAACAAACAGCTTTGAAGGATTTATTATCCTGGTTAGGATGGAATAGACTTACTTCTGAGTTATTGTGGGTGTGTCACTATCTCTGTCAATGCTTCTGTGTCCCTGTTTGTGAGAATTGACTGTGTTGACAAGTTAAGGCGACAGGATTAGCGCGCCCCTGCCTGTCAGTCAAATAGACAAACGCAGACACATAAGCTCTGAGGCACACACACTTACACACAGACCCTCAAACACACCGTACCCACACACAGGGGAGCGAGCAGAGACACATGCAGGTTAATTGACTTCTCTTTTAGCTGTGAGGTATTCTGATGGAGTCAGCACATTCAGAGGAGAAAGCAGTGGGTGAGGAGGAGATGCTACAAGGATGCTTCTCTCCGTCTATCTTTCTCTGTCTCACCCTCTGCCTGTCTCTCTGACTTTCTCTGAGATTGGTCGAGTCAGAGGGATTATTCGACGGCTGTGGTGTGAATATGATAATGAAGTGTACAAGAGAGAGGATTACACTATCCTAACTCTCCCATTGGTCTAATCCAGGTTCACACATTTACATGAGGACTACGTGCATCCCACCAGCACAACACTGATATGGATACAACAAGCAGCAGGTGCTGGCTGTTTACACTCACATGAGAAAAGAGAATTGCCAGTGGGGAATTTGCTGCTCCTCCTTTGTAGATGAAATAATGCTGAATCAGGATGTGCAGTGTGCGCTGTGATACACTATCACTTGTGAGCACGGGGAGTTTCACACAGTTTAAATTAAACGGTACAAACAGCATAGGGTCCGCGTAATAAGCATGAATATCATTTTAATTGCACGCCTAGTCGACTGTAGGGTGATTCTATTTTCAATTAAAATAAGGAACGCTATAAAGCTGGGGATACAGCACACAGTTATGTGGCATCTGTGCAATGCTATGACTTCAGTGGGGTATATTATAGTCTGCCATGGTGCCTTCATGCTGCAGTGTAACCAGTAGACTCGGATAGTGTGTTGTTTCGAGAAAGGACCCCAAAGCAACCCAAGAGATGCTGGGAGCATTCACTGACTGGAAGGTTTGCACAGTAAGCCGGTAATTGAGCTCTATATTTTGTTGGGTTTTAAACTGTAAGACCCACCAGGCAGCCCGTACATTAGCCTTTAGAGTTATAGTTGGAGGATGTAGAAATCCATACCTGCAGACTTCTCATAAACAGCCCAGCTCGTCGAGGCCTAAAACAGAATAGAGTGTGTCAGACTCCATCGTTTCTGACAGTTATCCAGCAGCAGCATCTGCGCCATTCACCTCTCTCCATTACCTTCGTTCCAATCCCCCCCCTATCCAACCATCCATTCATCTATCCATCCATCCTCACCTCATCTCCACCCTGTCAAAGCAGCGGGTTGTATGTCAGCCCAGCATGCGTGTGCCCCTCTGCTCCAGTGTGTGTGTGTTAGGGCGTGTGCATGTATGTCATGGCCATCTCCTGCCTGCAGAATCATGTTATTGATTGGATGCATGTGCCGGTACACTTTAGCTAGCCATGACTGATCACATACTGCACAGCCTGTCATGGTCAGAGCTGTCTCAGCCCCGGGAGCAAAGACACAGAAAGCAATAAGAACCAAGGGAACAAGCAAGGAGAAGGCTGAAAGGTTAGTAATAACAGAAACTTCAATTGAGCTACATTGAGATGCAAAGAAATGTAATCAATTTGCATTTTATTTGATGAACAGTGTAGAGTTGTATAGGCAGATTGAAAACAAAGGCAGATATCACCAAAACCATGTTGTGTGGCAACTTCCAACTGAGAAAACATGTTGGACTGTTTTTTTTTGTAAAATGAAATCCTTCAGAAAACTAAGAAGAATAGAAGGGAATCAAAAAACAAAGCAGTTGTGTGAGGGAGTGAGAGTAAAACAAGAGGTGGCTGGCTGAGGTGGTGCACTCAGACAGATGCTGATAGGCCTGAAGGTGAACCAATCAATTATTCTCCACCGTCAATAATTCAGAGTAGATCGGGGGCTCTCTGCATGTGTGTATGGACCAACACACACACACACCCAACCCACAGAGCGGCCAGCCCGTGCCCTGATTTGATTTAAGATGACCAGTGAATGTGGATCCCAGGCTTCAGAGGGCCGAGGCTTTAAATTATTGCTTGGCTCAAAGACAGACGGGGAGCAGTATATTCTCCCTCCATGGCAAAGCCGGCCGATTCCAGCTCTTCAATCCCACTCCTCTTCTCATCTTGCCTTCAGTCTCTTCCCTCTTGACGAGTCCTGCCAGCAACGGAGGAATACAGATGCCTCTTGGCTTGCACCTTTGCTGTTTGAAACTATGCCTACTTTCAAAATATCTTCGTTTTCCTTCACCTTATTTCCTCTCTACGCCTTGCTGAGTCTTCCCCTCTGTACTAACTCACACTCCGAACGCACGCACGCACGCACGCACGCACGCACGCACGCACGCACGCACACACACACACACACACACACACACACACACACACACACACACACACACACACACACTTCTCTGTAATTGAAAAGATGCCCTGGCTATTTGCCACACGACTAAAATGGATCAGATGGCAGAATATCCCTGAGGTAGTACATCTCCAACAGAGAGAATTAAAGAAAAAAACTCTCTCTTGCTGTCTTTCTCTCTCACTCACACACACACACACACACACACACACACACACACACACACACACACACACACACACACACACACACACACACACACACACACACACACACACACACACACACACACACACACACACACACACACACGTATTCACCAAGAGTCAAACACAGTGACTAAGGCTGACTGTGCCATTCCTAATGTCCCCTCCTTTCTTTGTTCCAGCCCTCTATTAAAATATGAATAGGCCTGTTAAAGTAGAATTGGATCATTTGTCTTGTGAGTTCCGTCTTCCCGACACTAGGACTAGAAAATGATTCCTCAGCTATTCAATAACAAGCACGACTCCGAGATGAAAGCAGACTGGAAAAAGTATTTATTTTTTCTCCTTCGCTGAGATGACGGAGAGAAAAGCTATAAAACAACATCGGTCATCGACAATCCACATCCTCGGAAATAACAGCAATATAGTCAGTGACGAGTCAACACAAGTAAAATGATCCCTGTTCATCTCCTCCAAGGTCTTTTCCCCTTTCCAGGATGTGAGAGACTAGGGGGAAGTCTGGGCTTTTTGTTTATGACGACTGGAAGAAAAGACTATGAATGGCTTTATGAAGGAGAGCAACAGAAGTGAGGAAGTAAAGCAAAGATGAGTGATGAGCTATGACTTGACGATGAATAAGAAAAGGATCCCGAGAGAAAGCATCATAACACCACGTGGGAGATGGAAGTGAGGGAGTAATAACTCAGGGCCTCATAACCACCACCTGGCAGCTTTGTATTGTGTATGTCGTCTAAATAGAAGCCAAAGTCAATTAAAAAAACTGAGCGCAACCATGCATGTCAGTCATGATGAGCAGCAGGGAACCAGCAACCAAGCATTGATAGATTGGGCTGATATGGATCAACCAACCTAAGCAACTGACATGGATTACAATACAAAAATAGTACGATACAATATGATAACAAATGTAAAACCGTATTCTCAAAGATGGCAAATGTTTGCAAATGTATATCTATTTATAAAATAATGTATTGATAATACTGTCTTCAGTCAAGTTAAACCAACACTTCAATAGCTTTTCTTGTGAGTTTTTAATTACAATCTATATCCTTCATTTACAAAAAGCAATAACATGGTGAAAGTCAATAAATCATATTTTTCGATTTTCAGTTATTGCCCAGCTTTACAGGTAGAACATGTTTCCTTTACTGGAAGGATGGAAGTAGAAACATAACGTAGGAAAGAAGTAGGGGTATTACATGAAACAACATGATTCAAAAGTTTTACTCAAAGCACTCGCTGAGATTTTAAAAACACAACAACATCGCCACTTACGTATACTCAAAGAAGAAAAGAGCAGTCAAGAGACCAAACAGGTTAGTAATGATTCTAACAGTTTACAGATGATCTTAATTGCTGTTATTTATGCCGAACTGAGAACACACACACAATGGATGATGTTAACACCTTAGTGTGATTTTGTATTTCTCTGTACGGCACTTTGGTCTGGAGGTTTTAAAGTGCTTTATAAATAAAGTTGGATTGGATAAGGGTCAGAAACACTGAATGTATGTGCATAACTACAGGTAGCACAAAAGGTCAAAGTTGAACAAGAAGAAGGTTACCTTTATAGATAGTCCATCTTTGTTTTCCTCCAACGCTGTCTGATAAGTGATGTTCCAGTGGATCAGATCATTACATTTTAGGTGCACTTACTTTGGTTTTGACCTCAAAATAAAGTGATTCAAGTAATCGAGCTGAACAGTTCTCATTATTTACTGATGCTTGTTTTTTAAACTCACAGTTCCAGCTGAAATTATTATTATCAATGTCATTGCCGGTAATTCAACTTGGTGAGACAAGGTATCTGATGGAAGCCAGGTCCAAAATACAAAATAAGATTCAAGTCAAAATGAAACAACATTATACTATAGGTCTTTTATAGCATACTCCATTGCAAGGCTACGTTTTGAATGAAAATGTGAGTGTGCCGTACCCACATGTTTAACGATATCAGAGCCGTGGCCCTCCATGTCTCGGATCAACAGACAACAGGTCTGATTGGATTAAGACACTCTACAGTGGATTAGTCATGTCTGGTGTGATGCTGGACACATGGAGAGAGGAAAAGAGAGAGCAGTCTGC